>NW_027184085.1:63897681-63980181 GCF_041296385.1 Aphelocoma coerulescens
CGTCACCGCAGGGAGCACTAACTAACCTTGCCGTGAAGATTTTTGCTCTGAGGAAGGACGAGACAGAAGGGAAAGAAAAATAAATCCAAGCTCCTGTGGTGTTGACAGTGCTTCGGGAAACGGGGTGCTCGTCTTTCTGGGGTGACACCCCGCGATGAGGAGAGGGGGTGTGCCTTGGCCTCCGAGCACCGCCTGGGACGCGGGGTGAGTGGGAAAGCTCCGAGACCTCTCCTAGTTCTTCCCTGAAACGAATACATGGCCGAGCTTCGCTGGCGAGACATTCAAAGCTCAGGACAGGCACAGCTTCGGTAGAAGGGCAATTGTCACGGCTCTCTTCCCAGCTGGATGAAGTTTAGAAGACTTAAAAAAAAATTATTTTATTTTATTTTTCGGAAAAATAGAAGGGATTTGTTAGCATGTAAGTAACTGGAGTTAGAACCAGAGCCGAACTCCTCAGTATGTAAGTTTTCATTATTAGCATTCAGCCTAGCAAAACTAGAGCCATTGCTTAACTTAATCTGTAACATATGCTTGCAACAGTAGCAGATTTTTTTGTGTGTGTGCGTGTGCGTGTGTGTGGTTTGGAGCTGATCAAGTTGTAAATTTTCTGCCTGAGGTTTTCAGCGCCTCCTAGATACAGCCTAACACCTATTGACAGAGAGAGAGAGACTCCACAAAGATCCCGCGGCACCAAATCCGAATAATCCGATCCAAAATCCTTAATAAAGTTTATCAATTAGGCCACTCCGATTCCTTCGGATTCATCCCACTGAGAAAGGAGCTGCCACGTTTCTGGGAAAATTAAACGAGCAATTCAGTATCATCAACATCATGCTTTGTCTGCGTGATTCAATGTTTACTATTACTTTTTTCCCGTCTCATATACCACTTCTCCTCAAAGGATCGCAAGAGTGATGCAAACGATAGAAGCCTCCCTGTTTTAACAACAGTAATAACACCAGTGACAGCATTAGTGGTGATCCCGTAGCAGACCAGCGTCTTAAAGCCTGATTCACTCTGTTGGCTTTATGTCCTACTACTTTTAAAACATCTGTCCTGCAGGAAGATAATTTCTTCCATACTGAAGTGACATTTAGTCTCTAAATATGGGGTTATAACAGAGCCTTAACAAGGTGACAAGAGATCTTTGGAAAGTATTATACACACACGTTCACACACACAAACACACACACACACAATTTAGCATTATCAGTCTTTACCTCGGCTACTGAGCTTGCCTTGGGGAAAAAAAAATGGCACAGGACGGCTTAAAAAGATCCAAGGCCCGTGGGGTTTTTTGCATCTGCACTTTGGATACATCATGATTGTGTGGATTGGTTAACGGCTGAGTGATACAGGGGTAACGCCAGAGGACATGTTGATATTCCTGCCAAGCGAGTCCCCAAGAGTCTTTTCCACGGCGCAGCACTCCCAGCCCTCGAACCTGCGCCCTTAGCCGTGCTCGACCAAGGCCTGAGGCAGCTCTCTGCGCATTTTAGGACACCCGCCAACGTGAGAGATCTCGCCCCGCGCCTTCCCCTCGGCGCACACAGCGGCAAATACCCCTCCGAGGGCGCAGCGCCCCCGGCCCTCCCGCCGCCCTCCGGGCGCTCGGCGGGCGCGGGCGCGGAGGGGGCCGCGGGGGCAGGAGGGGGTGGCGGCGCGGCCGTCCCGCGAAGCGGAGCGCCACCTAGTCCCCGCCGAGGGAAACGGCGCGGCGGCGGCGCGGAGCGGCCGCGGAGAGCGAGCGGGCATGGAGAGGGAGAGAGAGACGCTGCCCGGCGGGGGCCGGGGGAGGCGCGGGGGAACGCCTCTTCGGCAGCGGAAGGGACGGCTTTGCTCTTCTTTTAAAAATTACTTTTAATTAATTCCACGTGAACACTCCACGGCTTGCGGGTTTGTGCACGAGGATGTGTGGAGGGGCGACAGGCGCGCACCTGGCTATTCACCCCCAGGACTCGCCAACCTCGAACGCACGAAAAAAAGTAGACAAAAAACTAGCCAACCAACCAAACCACCAAAACGCCTCCTTGGTGTTATCATGAGGAGCAACGGCGCAACCGGGGTGCGGGGCGAGCGCGCCCAAAGAGTCGAGGAGATTTGTCAAGGGGAACCGAATAGGCTGCTTTAAGTGTTACTTGATAGCACCAGCAGTGCCTTGCGTGAAACTTAGAAACCGCCAATGCTCTTATCTTCAGACAGACAAACAGGCGAACAAACTTCACCGGGTATTTAGATCCTCCTCTCAAAGACAGCAAAACAAAGGCAGGGCGTATTAAATGACCGCTGCGGCTCCTGTCCCATCGAGTGTCACTTTTATTTCTCACATTTATAGGGATCCCAGGGACAAAACCCCCACAAACAAACAAACAAACAAACAAACAAAATTGCTTCTACGTCGTGTTCCAGTTATTTCTGCAAAATAATCCAAGGCGTGGGCAGCGTGCAGACACAGAAGCGTCGTCCTGCAAGCAGGACTGAGGGTTCCAGTGCCGAGGAGTCACCCGAACCGTCTCCAGAGTGTTTGGAAGAAAATTACTGACACCGATGTGCGCATCTATGTAAAAATGTCTTTATTGTTAAGCCCTTTTAGATGTTTACTCTATTATTTCAAAATCTTCAGTCACGTACAGATATTTCCTAACAGAAAAACATGCCGGTTTAACTACTGGAGTATTGCTTTTTGTTGTTCGGGGGTTTTAATAACTTATTGATTCATTAGGTGTCTATATAGGCATGCTAGAATGCTACTGCAGGTTCTTTTTCTTTCTTTCTTTCTTTCTTTCTTTCTTTCTTTCTTTCTTTCTTTCTTTCTTTCTTTCTTTCTTTCTTTCTTTCTTTCTTTCTTTCTTTCTTTCTTTCTTTCTTTCTTTCTTTCTTTCTTTCTTTCTTTCTCTTTCTTTTCCTTCCTTCCTTCCTTCCTTCCTTCCTTCCTTCCTTCCTTCCTTCCTTCCTTCCTTCCTTCCTTCCTTTTTCTTTCTTTCACTTTCTTTCTGTCTCTCTTTTTCTTTCTTTCTCTCTCTCTCTTTCTATTTTCCTTTCTTTCCTTCTTTCTCTTTCTCCCTCTCTTGCTTCTCTTCCCTCCCCTCTCTCCCTCTTTCTCTCTCTCTCTCTCTCTCTTTTTTCTCCTTCTTTCTCTCTTTTCCTCTCTTGCTTCACTCCTTCTGTCTATCACAGTTTCTCCCTTCCTTCTCCCTCTCTCCCTCTTCCTCTCCCTCTACCTGGCTCAGCGTTTCTGAAAACAGAAAGCAGATGTGATCAGACAAGCGGCGTCTGGGGTCCCGTGGCGAGCAGGTGTACCCAACTTCTTTGCACTCACTGTGAGCATTCTTTAAATGGGAAGTTATAACTGAAAAAGCAGAGATTCCTGCCCCTTTCGACAGCGGCCACCTGCATGCCATGCATCTGCCTCGTGGTGCGGAAATGATGAAATTAGCACTTGGATAATAACAGTTTGGGGCTATTTCGACAGGTTGCGATACTCAGCCCCGGTGCGAGTCAGCCGAGGGCGCTTCGCAGGCAATCTCTCATCCGCCGGACGGGGTGGGGTGTGTGCACCAACCGGCTGCCCCATCGGGCTGACCCCGTCCCTCGGGCGTTCCCCACGACCCTCTCCCCCGGCTGGCAGTGGTGGCGCGGCAGCCAGCGGGGAGAGAGGCGGAAAGTTTCACCCGAGGGAGGAATCGGCACCCGGGGTGTCCGGCTGAATCTCGCCGCTGAGGTTTGCCTAAACGTAAAACCTCCTCCGAGATAGAGAGCCCAGCTGTTATATTAACATTGATTTATTGCTTTTAAAAATAAATTTACACACATGCCAGCAGCACTAGGTTTTGTTTCCCCAGACTCAAGGCTTTATTTTCCACTTAGTGCTCGTCTGACAAAATAATGCCCTTTAACTTTATTACACATCGATGAGAAAATCTGTCTGGTTTTTTGGTTGGATTTATCATTCTGCTGCTTGTGGAGACTTTTGTGATACAGCAAAAGCTAAGGTCAGAAAATACGCACAAAATGACAGACAGGCACCGAAGCAAATATCAATAAAGGAAGCAGCATCTAGTAGATGCTGTTATCACCCCTACTAGAGTCCATATGCAACCAGGATCACAATTAGAAAAGGGAAAACTCTTTTTAGCTTGGAGCGCGCAGGTAGTTTGCTAGGGGTTAGTTGTTTTGGGGTTTGTCTTTTTTTTTTTTTTTTTTTTTTTTTTTTTTTTTTTTTTTTAATGGGTTATCCACACCATGCTGCCTTACTTCTGTGCAACTCCCAATTACCAAATATGTCTGATGGCTGAACTCAGGGAAATTAGATTGCACTTTGAAGCAGCTTTTGCAGTACATTTCATCTACGTTTTGGTTTTCTTTAGTAGTCGTTAAAAGGCCACTTTTCCATTTCACTGATACACTGTCTTTGTGTCCTTCATTTCACACTCTCATAAAAAAAAGAAAGGAAAAGTTTTCACATCTTGAAGTGGTGTCAAAAATAATATGTTTTAAAACCTGTGGACCGTATTTCTCATTCTTTCAATCCGTCCGCCCCCCCCCCCCCCCCCCCCCCCCCACACACACACACACCTGGTGCTAATCTGTTATTTTAAAGCAGGGGTTGTTTGCACTAATGAAAGCTCCTTCGGTGAGAGTGCAGACAGAGGGATACTCCAGTGATATTGAGAAAGTAAAGTAAGACGTGGATAGAGTGGGAACAAATCTCTTTTCTTTTCTCTTTTCTTTTCTTTTCTTTTCTTTTCTTTTCTTTTCTTTTCTTTTCTTTTCTTTTCTTTTCTTTTCTTTTCTTTTCTTTTCTTTTCTTTTCTTTTCTTTTCTTTTCTTTTCTTTTCTTTTCTTTTCTTTTCTTTTCTTTTCTTTTCTTTTCTTTTCTTCCTTTCCCTTTCCCTTTCCCTTTCCCTTTTCGCCTTCTCTGCCAGTTTTTGGTTGTGTTCTGGGCTAGTTCTCAGAGAAGCATCTAATAATCACTTTAGATATGTTCAATTAGGGCATTCAATCTTTTCTAGCACTAAGTAAAGATGTGACAGGTTTTGTTAGCGGTGGTATAGTTAGAGCTTTTTAAAGTACTCCCTTTCTTTCCCCATAAATACACCATCTACAAATAAAGACCTCCTGTCTTAAAGGCGTGACTCTCTCCTATGGCTCTGTCCACTTTCTGTCCAGTGTCTCCACATAAATGCAAACTCTGTGTCACTCAACATATTTAGTGTTTTTTTTTTTCCCCAGCCAGTTACGGTTATGGGTGGTTTGGGGTGATATTTTTTTCTCTTCAGAATTTGTACTATGCTTTTCCCTGCTGATCCCTAAGTCCACATGTCCCTGGATGAGCCTCGGTGGCAAAGAGTCTCAATCACGCCACTAAAGCAGATACCAGAGGGTGTCTACGGAGCACTGGAAATTTCCCTGCCCGTGTTAGCAGTGGTTTTGTGGTCGGGCGCTGGGTATAGAAAGGGGAGGAAGAGGATGGGGAAAGGGTGGAGGGCAGGAGAAATTTTAAAAAGCACCCTGACACTCAGAAAGGGACTGTTTCCTTAACCCCCATGGGAAAGGCCCGCCGGCTCTGCCCCACCACACACACGGGCGTTTGGAAACCGGTATAGGGACCCTTTGGGGGGTGCAGAAACCGCCCCCCGGCCCCTACCAAAACTGGCTTCCAAGACACGCTCGGGTAGGACACAGGATTTGGGGGCCACTTAGAAGTTCCCCCCGAGACCTGTATCTGGGTAGTGGGGGTAGAATGGACTGGGATTTGATGTTCCTCTCATCATGCCCTAACCCCATGCGGGTTCAGCCCCGAGGTGCAGCTGCATACCCAGAGGTACACCTCCCCTTCATTCGGTCAGCCCCAGCTGGAGGTCGCCTTATAGTGTGACCGCCCGCCCCCAGACTTGATAGGTTTTGTCATCTCAATTCTGGCGATGCAAGGAGAGGGGAAGCACCTCGAAGCCCCTTCCAGGGGGGAAGCTACAGAGGGTTTTGGGTGCAGAGAACATTTGCAAAACACTCCGGTGGCTCCTCCGGCAATGGCTCTGGCCTTTTATTGCAGAAATGGTAGAGACGTGGGTGCTTGCAGATCCCGATCCCCGTCTCCATACAAAGGACAAAGTTTGATAAAATAGCCCGTGTGTGAGGATCGCCTGGAACCATCGGCTCCATCCGCTAGACAAAGGTGGAAGCTGAGAAAGGAGAAAGAGGAGGGAGCGGGATCGCACTTTCTGGGCATCTAGTCTGAAGAGAAGAGGAAGACGTGTTGAGGACGCAGGAGAATAAAATCTGAGTTGGATTGTGCTGTATTAAACACAACATCCGAGGCCGAGCCTGTGCACATTTCCGTCTTGATATGCAATTAAATTACAGCAAATTCCTCTATAAGTAATATCGTTAGGAATCCTTCTTTAAGATTCAAGGATGTCTGAGGTTAAGTAGCTTTTAAAACGTCAGTTCTAAATGGTTTATGCAATGAGTGGCTACCTTCAAATCCTAAACCCATTGTAAATATGCTGTACATATGGATTCCAGTTTATCTCTGCCTATTTATTTTTTAAATGAGGGAAGCATTCTTAAAAAGCTACTTGCAATGCTTTATTTTAGGAAAGCAGATGTTAATTTTTTCACATATCATTTTATAACCAAGTACATATGTAAATTGGAAAGCATCCAGAACGCCTCTATTACTTGCTAAATGATTTTTAGTGGAGGGATATTATTTCTGGCACAACCAAGATATAGGTAACATCAATAAAATAAACATCTGGGACTTTGGCAGGAGAGGAAATAAATGTGAGTTCCTATAAAAGCGGGGGAAAGCGTTCGTGTAGAGGGAAACACACCTGCAAAGGCGTAAATCGGCTATTTACACAGCCATGCTGAAAACAGGCTCTCTGCCGTACAGTAAAAACAAAGAAAAAAACAAAGGTTGAGAAATTCCGGGAGAAAAACGCGATCCTGGATGTTGCTGTCTGCTAACATATCCCGGCCAGTGGAATCGAAGCCCTGGGATGTTTTCTAGACAAGGATTGCGCTCTCTCTCCCTCTCTCTCCCTCTCTCTCCTCTCTTAAAAGCAGAGTGTTTAGCTCGCAGGAATGTATTAGCCACACTCTCCTCCTGTCAATATTTAAGAATTCCCAGGGAATTCAAGGGGCTGAGTTTTTCCCTTGTCACAGCAAAATATCTGCGAGAGATGTTTGTGTTTGCAAGGAGTTTTACGAGGGATGTGAGTACATAAGAAGAGCAAGGCATAATGCATCAGCATAATAATTAACTGTATGCAATATTTATTGCCCTGTGATGTTTGTTATCATGCAGGCGAGTGCACTCAATTGAGGTTTAACAAATATGTGCGTTATTGATCAAATATAATGAATAAATATGCATATGTATTATTTATCTGTGCACATACGTATACACACAGGCGGCAGCATCTCGTTATTGAGGATGAGGAGAGTTGTCTGCCACTGCTCCTGCTTTCCTCTCCACCCTGCCCCTGTGCCGAGAGGTTGCAGAGAAGTTAGGTTTTGATATTTTTTGTAATGTAAAATAACGCAGATATGGGAAAAAATAAAGGTCACCAATAAAATTGGTCTCAGCATGGAGTATAATTGTAACAAAACGCTGTTGAATAAAAACCAAAGATCTCGCTGGCTGGGGGAGCATCATCGCGAACCATCTGGTACATATTAAAAGCAGTGCTGTAGATATTGCTGGAAACTTATGTGGTACCAGACACTATAGGCGCAGGGGCCTGCGAGCTTTCCATATGCTGGATGTGTGGATGGCGTGGCACACGGAGGGAAAGGTGTCGCATCGGCCAGGAGCTCTTAAGGCATGCTCTGGATTAATCCTGATGGAAGTTTGTCCCGACAGAAAGGGGGGAAGGAGGCAAAGAAGGCAGAGGAAAGGCCTCTCTCCCCGTCCTGCTCGGTCTGACGACGATAGGGTATGCAACTGCTGACGTCACTTCGCATCAGGGCCGGGGAACAAACGTGACCCAGGCAGGATCTCATCTGTTTCTCATCACTTGGGAAGTTTTTCTCGCTCCCCTCCCACCCTTCTTCCCTCTCCCTTTCTGTCTTTTTTTTTTTTTTCCCTTCTTTTTTTTATAGCCTACATAAACCGTGGCAGGTCCCATCCCCATCCTCGTCCCCATCCCCATCCTCGCTCTCGTCCCCGTCCCCGTCCGCATGCCCGTCCCCTCTCGCTCCCTGCCGCCGCCGACCGGGCTCCCAGCAGGGAAGGGACGGGAGCTCGAGGCGCGCTCCCACGCGGGGTGCCCGGCCCCTGCCCCCGCCCTGGGCCTGGGTCTTCCCTTTCCCCCCCCCCCCTATTCCGATGCCATTGTTCGCACTCGCAACCCAACTTTGGCTGCCGATTCAAAGCTCGGCTGTGCCCTGGCTCCTGCATTGTCCTGAGGGTCACTTACTCTTTTCTCGGAGTTAGGCTCTGCTCCTTAATCTCTCCTCTTCTCTGCTCCTCATGAGCTGACGCGTTCTCCCCACGCACCCGAAGCTGCCACAGAGGCTCGTCTTGATAAACCTGCTGCTAATCTCGGCCCAGCGCAACAGAGAAATAAAAAAGCTCTCTCGCTCTCTCGCTCTCTGCTTCCCCACACCTCCTTTTTTTTCTTTCCCCCCCTCCCTCTTCTTTTCCTCCAGGCTTCATTCCCCTCAGAGCGCTGCCGCCTTTAATTATGGGAGATACATTTCTTCCCTGGGAGTCATTCATGGGGACTTTTTAGGTGGAAAGACGTTTCAGCGGAGTTATTTTTGAGCCGGGACCGGTGCCCTATATCCAGAGGCTTTGAGTGAAGTGCAGATTGAGACATATCGGGTTCCCTATAAAAGGATCATTTCTTGTGGGAGGTTGGACACGAAGTTTGGACTCGTGACTTGCATTCCTGAGAGACATGCATATTTTAAAACAACAAAGCAAGCTCGGAAGAAGGCTTAGAGGAGGGGAGGGGGGCCAAATAAAAGAAAAACTTAAAGAAGTTACTAAGTTACAAACATCTGTCAACATGGACCAATTCGTGTGGCTCTCAGGGGGAAAAAAGTACCTGCTATTTTTTTTGTGTCACTTCAGGGAGTCTCACCTACTTGCTGGAAGTTGATGGGGCTCTCCAGCCGCTAAGAAATGCAGTTTGGCTCAAAACTGGCAGCTTAAAGCGCTTTAGCGGCCTGTGAATTTAAATCCCAACTCCTTCTTTATCGGCTCTTTGCGTGAGCTGGTTCAGCGTTTCAACGGATATCTCACCTCTCAAAAAGAACCCCGGGCAGGAGAAAGACAAAAGGAGAGCAAACGGGGCGACTCGCGTGTTCGTTGAACGAAGCCACTGGCACATCCGATCCCGCAGTGCAGATGGAGGAAAAGTGAGAAAACAAGGTGAAAAAGAGCAGCCCCGACTTGCTGTGAACCCTGAGGGGAATGGGGATGCTAGGGGCCGCGAGTAGCACCCCCCACTTCAATCTCCTAAGGGGAAGGAAGGGAAATATAAATATATATATTTAAATGAACTGGCGCGGAGCTGAAGGGAGGGTTTGACCGCAGGCGGCGGCAGGTGGGGTGTCAGCTTGTGGCCGGACAGCAGTGAGCGCAGGGCTGCACGCAGCGGTGTGGGCAGCGGAGGCGCGGGGGTCTGGGCTGCTGCCGGGAGCTTGCAGACAAAAGGAGAAGGCCTAATGGTGAGCTGGATATCTCTGTTAGTTGTCAGCGCTGCTGGGAAATGCTAATCAGCCCTCGCTGAGCGGGGTGCAGCGTGGGATGACTCCTGGCACACACACGCACATGCACGTGGGCTACCGCAGGGTCTCTGACACGCATACACACATCTCATTCCCCAGTGGGGTCGACCATGACCCCCGTGCTTTGGTCTGGGCTTTGTTTGGTCCAGCGGTGGTAGAACCAGCCTTAAACATATTGCTGTCATATACAACAAATGCCTTCCTAAATAACACAATAGCATAGCTTACAGCCACCAGCCTGCTTCTTCTCTAAGGAGTCTCTCCCCACCTGCTTTTCACCCTTTTATCTTTTTTTTTTTTTTTCTTTTTAACAACTGGGGATATTTTATACCTGTAGTTTCGGATTTGATCCATTGCTTTAAGTTTAGTGCAGGGTTCTGCAGAAGAAGAGGTGTATATACAATATTATACAGCCATCATTGAGATGGCTAACACTGAATCTCTTGTCAGCCAGACAGTCCAGCTTTGGAACACTCCTCACGTTATCCTGATTTTACAAAACTGGGGCTAAGGAAAAGGAGGGGAGGTATAATTTCCCATTGTCCCTTTTACTAATTATTGTCTTTCCTCGCAATTACGTTCATAAACTGATTGAGCCCCTTACATGTAGTGTCTTTGTATTTTTAATGGAGGCCACATGGATGCCAGAGAAGAGATCCTGACATCCCTCCTCAAGCCTTCTTCGGAACACCTCCACCACCCTCCTCCCCACACCAGCCCTTGCATCTCAGTGATCATCAAAACCGGTCTAGCGAACGTAGCCAGGGTCTCCACCTTTCTACGGCTCCGGCAGTGTCAGGGAGGGAGTGCTTCCGATCCTTCCTCACAGATAGAAAATGTAATTCTGTTTTTCAGATGGCCGCACCTTGCACCAGGACCGCCATGGAACAATGTCCGGCAGGGACGCCTTCACTTAAAAAAGAAAGGAGCAGTGGGTGACTCCAAAGCACTGTCAGAGACGTCTTGGGAGAAAGAGGAGGGAGGGAAAAAAGGGCAGGAACTGTGAAGTGGGACCACCTTGGAAAGTGGTCCCATTTCCCATCTTCGCAGTTTCAGATTTGTTCCCCGGCTATTCTGCCCTGAAGGTGCTCAGACGGGAGAAGGGGTTGGTGCTGAAACGCTTAGGGGAGCATTTAAACCCAGAGCCTTCGATGAATGAAGAAGGAATGGGCGTGGAGGTGGAAAAAAAGTTGGAAAATGGATTCGCTGACAAGTAAGGATAATAAATGAGAGGCGCTTTCAGATAGATATCTCAGTCGTGAAATTGCACCCAGCTGGTTGTGTAAGCAAACAAATAGTTTCATGTTAGGGACTCTCGACTTGTGGCTTGATGAATAGAACACGACAGAGGTAAATGGCTCTTTAACTCATTTAGGAATAAAACTCTTTGCCTTCCTAAGTAAGAGACCATGTGACACCATGGATCCCGAGCAAGTACTTTAACAAGAGTTTTATTAGTTGCCACTTCTGCTCCTGGATCTCCCCTGTCGTTCACCTCCTCCCTCACACCTCTGTCCTTTTCCCTTTTTTTTTCTTTTAATGTTCAACTCTTCTTTTCTTTCTCTTCCCCCTTCCCTCCTTCTGGCTCTTTCTTTCACTCTCTCTCTCTCTTATTTTTTTTTAAATTCTTTTAAATTTTTATATTCCTCTTCAAAAGCCCATCATGGGAGAAATTCTCTCACATCATCAGCACCTGGAAACCCGGCAGGTTTGCAAGGTACCCGGATATATCATGTCTGTCCATGTCATCCGAGAGTTGTGGCGTTGGAAATGTATTTATTTTTTACTATTACTGCGGGAATCACCGCAGAAAACTCATTTTCCGTCGCTCTGACCCTCTGTGGATTAAAAAGGGAAGGGTGTCTAAAAAAAAATCTCACATCAAAGTCAGTGTCTGTCTCACATCAAAGTCAGAAGTCAGTTAGAAAGGGAACCTTTTTAAACAAATATATAGACACGTTTTGTGGAGGTCATGCCGTTTCTGAAATTAATCCCAAAGATAGAAAAGAAACGGGAACAAACGTGGGAAAGGGTGAGGAGACCGATTTCTGCCTCTCCCGGTAAAGCAGAGAGCAGAGAAGACAGATATATGGGTCTTAAATAAAAGGGAAGGGAAGGGAAGGGAAGGGAAGGGAAGGGAAGGGAAGGGAAGGGAAGGGAAGGGAAGGGAAGGGAAGGGAAGGGAAGGGAAGGGAAGGGAAGGGAAGGGAAGGGAAGGGAAGGGAAGGGAAGGGAAGGGAAGGGAAGGGAAGGGAAGGGAAGGGAAGGGAAGGGAAGGGAAGGGAAGGGAAGGGAAGGGAAGGGAAGGGAAGGGAAGGGAAGGGAAGGGAAGGGAAGGGAAGGGAAGGGAAGGGAAGGGAAGGGAAGGGAAGGGAAGGGAAAAGAACCCCTACTCGGTATTTCAAGACTTATAAACTAACATTTGAATAGTCAAAATGTCCCATGAAACCGGAGGAAGCATGTCGACAGTGTCTGTAATAGCCGTGCACGCGCGTTCGCGGACACTCCCTGGGAATGGCTGAGCGCCGGGACACTGCTGGAAGGGGCGGCTGCTGCAAGCCCTGACATCCCTGTTCAGCTCTCCGTCCCTCTATCCGTCTGTCAGAGAGTCCATGCAGGCCAGCCAGTGCCGCCGTCCTGCCAACCCTGCCTGTTTCTCCCTCGGCAGCTGGTCACATCTGCTGTCTGTTGAGAAGGGGATGTCGGGCTGTCACACCCCACAGGTAAGGAGAAAAAACCAAACGAAACCAAAAAACCAAGCAAACATACTCCCCTAAAAAGAAAAAAAAAAAAAAAAAGAAAAAAAAAAAAAAAAAGAGCCAAAAAAACCACCAGCAACACCGGAGGTCCTATTCAGCCCTTTCTGTCAGATAAAAGACATTTCTCTCTTTGTGTAGGTAACCAACCAGCCTCCTGCGAGTGAACCCACGTAGAATCCACCTGTTCTTGTATTACTTCTGCTGCCACTTGCAGTGACACCGAGCCAGACTTTTCTTGCGAGACCCTCCCTTTACCTCAGCAGGAAAGAAGTCTTTTGCATCTTGATCCGTCGATTTTATTGGTGGCGATGAGACAGGTCACTCGTGATGGAGTCCCATCTCCACGCTCCTTCCCCAGTTCCACCTTATTTCTAGGGATACGGGGGAAGGGGGGATTATCCTTTACCCCCACTCCTAGAGTGGGCTCATCACCCTCCTCCTACAGATGAAGGGGGTGGATGGGAGCCGAGCCACCCAAACGGTGCCCCCCGGGGGCAAGGGCGTGTCGAGAAACCCCGGGAAAGGGGAAGCCGCAGCCCCTGGCGTTCACGGACAGCCGGAGGAAGTTGCGCACACACAGTCGCACACACACAAACGACCCTCTCCTCGGCGCTGCCCCTGCCACAGCCGGCAAGACCCCCTCCTCCTCAGCTCGGGTTCAACCTACCACTTAGCAGCATTTCCAAATATTTATTCGATTAGATGTATAGAAAAGGCCTAATTGGGCGGTGGGAGGAGGCAAGCTAGTTAGCGAGGTGCTAAGAGGAGTGGGAAGGGGGGCTTTGTATCTGCGTTGCCCGGAGCAGGTCCCCTGCGCGAGGCTGGGGTGGGAGGGTCGCCCCTCTCCCAAATCCCCCGACCCCCTGCTTCTTCCCCTGCAGCCCCCACCCCAGCCTTTGACGTGCTGCCGCAGCTGCTGGTGAGTATGGAGGGGCCGCGGAGCCCTGAGCGGCAGGATGCAGGGATGCAGGGGAACTCCCTGCCGACCCCGCCTCCTGAGGAGCTTGGGGGACCGAGGAGCCTCCGGGGACAGCGCCCGGGCCCCTGGCAACAAGGCAGAAGAAATGTAGATGGGGTTTGTTTTAAAGCAGTATATTATATGTTACGAATAAGTCAGCAGAAACTCGCTGAGGGACCCCAGCCCCTCTCCACACTCACATATTAATTTTTTTTTTTTTTTCAGCAAATAGCACTCGATGACGCGATGATACAGTATTTTTAGCTGCCATATGAATGCCCGAGAGGCTGCAGCGTGGCAAAAGAAAACATCCACTGACACAAAGCAGACTGGGTAGTTAACACTTCAGAACACGATACCGTCTTATAAGCAAAGTTTAATAAGGGATTGAAACACTTCTTTCTAGGCACATACATGGAAATAAGTGCATCTCGTACACCTCCTCTACACCTGCAAGTTTCTTGGCAATCCGTGGGTTATTATTATTCATAAATATGAAAATTATTGAAAAATACCTACGAAAAAGTTTATTTGTTTTCATCAGTGGGATAACACTGTAATGAATTTATTTACATCTCATTGGAAGAAACCAAGACCTGTTTTTCTCTTCCAATATCCCCATTTTTTTGTTTATTTTTGGAGGGGGGTTGGTTTTTGTTTTGTTAGTTTGTTTTTGTTGTTATTTTTTGTTTTGGGGGGTTAGTTTGTTTTGGTAGGTTTGGGTTTTTTGGGTTTGGGGTTTGGTGGTTTTTTTTTGTTTGTTTAGTTTTTTTGGGTTTTTGTTTTGTTTGTTTGTTTTGTTTTGGGGTGGGTTTTTGTGTTTTTGGGGTTTTTTTGTGTGTTTTTGTTTTTTTGTGTGTTTTTGGTTTTTTGTGGTTTTTTTTTGTATGTATGTATTTTTGTTTGTGTTTTTAACTACTGATTCATCCGGGTCCCCAAACGCCCATCCCACCAAAAAGCAGTGCTGAAAATCCTTTCAGCACCTCCCATGTCTAAGCATTACTGCTTGCTCCATGTTGAGAGCCCGGAGCGGCTGCTGGACCCCCTCTCTCCAGGGAAGGCCCCGGGGAAGGGACAGGAACAAAGCTCTCACTCATGCAGTGTCCAAGTGAGTGACAAAAGGGAGGATGTCTGTCTGTCTGTGTAACTCCCAAATTCCTGTTCTTGTGTGCTCAGGTCTGGAATTATCCAAGCCCCCCACTCCCAGCACCTATGAATACAGGCCGTTTCTCCATCCTGAATGGGGTGATACTCCCATAGAGGATTTGCCTGCAATGTTGATTATCCAGCTATAACTGTCTACTGTACAGAGCTGCTCTCACCTAAGATCTGCTGCGCCTAGAATATTAAAAACCCCAAGCGAGTTGAGGAATTTTGTTAAAGAAAGAAAAAAAAGGGGGGAAAAAAGGAAAGAAAGAATGAAAAAAAATGGGTGGGAGAAATTGAGAGAGAGACAGAAGGAGAGAGGGGAGGGTATGCAAGGCCAGTTGAAGCTGCTCCCCGACAGCAAATTAAAAGGAAAACACTGCCCATGTCTTCACAAACTGAAAAGTCTGCCTCATCCAAGCTTGTTTGGAGGGCACAGGAGGTGTCTGTGTGAGGGGGACAATGTTATTTTTAAAGATCCAGCTTTATTAATACATTAAGAAAGAGCTCCCTTGGTAGTATGTGTTCTTACAGCTCTGTCTCAGATCCTATAAAACATTAATGCACTGAAAGCTGTTACAGAGATCTGCACCACCAGCTAGAAGCCTTTACCTTCAAAGGAGCTCTGTTATAAAAACGATTTTTAATTTTCTGGGGGAAAAAAGACAAGCTGAAATGAAGAGGGGGTTTTGGCACAGAGCTCAGGCCCTGGAAGTGGGTGGGCTGTGGTGTGGGATGTCACAGCCTGTGTTTTTTGCAAGGCCATGGCACATAAGCATACATGAAATGCACTAGCTCACCACCCAATGAGCTAGCATGCAGTAGGATTTCTATATTAATGGAGTGGGAATACCCTCCACACACAGCAACTGGAGTTGGGAAAAAAAGCAAGAGGTCTGTTCTGGCTGACAGTAAGCACAAGGCATGCACACTGGAGCACATACTGGGGTCTGCAAGCCCTTGGTATGTAAGAGAAGATAAAACCAAAAAACCCTCAACCCCACCCCAAGGCCCCAGAAGCCAAAAGCCTCCATGCCTGGGGACAAACAGAACCCATGGCTAGAGAATGCCTCCTGCTACACGGGTAGAGATGGTGGCATATGGTGACTTCAGTCCATGCCCACGGTATCTGAGAGCAAAAATCAAGGTGCGAACTCAGCAGAAAAAACAGGTGATGGGAAAAGGTGTTTCAAAAAGGGGTAGGCCAGCCTGATAGGCCCATCAGCCTTGGTGGAAAGTCTGTGGTGCAGCCCCAGCGAGGTGAGGTCACCTAAGGCATCACACTGTGACTCCTGCTCCCTCTTTTTAGGCCTTGACAGCTCAGCCCTAAGCTTACACAGTCAAGTCCGTTCTGGAGCATCCCATAGTTTACATAACTTGTATTTTCCCCTCACAAGTATCTTTTAAGTTCTCCTTTTTAGCACCAGTAAAGGAGTTAAAAATGTAGGAGATGTTTGTTGTTATTGTTTATGGTTTTAATTTTTTTTTTCTTTTGTGAATTGTTGGCATATTTCAAGCAATAAGACTCATGGGTTGTGGGGTGATAAGTTGGGGGTTTTTTGCTAAATTCTTTTATTTTTTTTTAAATTCTCACTTCAATTTTAATTCTTGAAGAACAGCTTTGACAACATATATCGCACTCATTATAAGAAGCAAAGGGTTATATCAAAAATTATTAGTATAGAATCACAGGAAACCTGGTTTGGAACCAGAAAAAAATACAAAACAGATATAGATACATAGACACAGGACAATTCTTTTATAATTATTTGGAAAATGTTATTTTCCCCTAATTCTCCTTTTTTCCTTTATGCGCATATGATGTTTTAACTTTTACCAAAAATGAAAATAAAGACTAATATATTACAAAATGAGTAACAATGTTCATGGTAAGTGTTTGCGCATGGAAATTTTGTTGTTGTTTGCTTGGTTTTGGGTTGTTTTTTTTTTCGTTCTACACAAGGTTCAGTTCAGTTTCAATGCTTTTTTGTTTTGTTGGTTTACTGTACAGCATATATCAACAACAGTCCACAATAAATCCTGGAAGATCCAGTATCCCCTTCAGGTGTGATTAATATCCCCTCAATACTCTTTTTTTTTTTTTTTTTGTCTCTTTTATTAATATTATTTATTTCTTTTTTCCTCCTCTCCAAAAGAAAAAAAAAAAAACAAAACAAAATAGGCCAAAAAAAAAAAAAAGGCGAAACACCACAACCTCCACGGACGACAGGTCCGTCCTTCTCCCCTCCATGGCCACATCTCTGCTCCCACTCGCCCTTTCTTTTGTTCAGTGTCCACCTCCCGGGCCCCCCCCGCACCCCGACTGCCCCTCTGTGCGAGCATTCCCTTCTCCGCCGCTTCGCCGCCTCTCTGCCGGGGGTGCGGGATGGGCTCTAGGAGCACTGGATGGACATGTAAGGCCAGTTGAAGCTGCTCCCCGACAGTAGCATATCCCTGATGAGGGTTTCGATGGGGGTTTTACCTACCAAGCGGACGAAGAAGAGCTGCTCGATGACGGAAGAGGAGACGGTGCGCAGGGAGGGCAGCCGCAGCAGCAGCTTCCCGAAGCGGCTGGGCTGGTTGGGGTACTGGCTCCGCACGTACTCCTCTAGCGCGCACTGCGACTTCTCCTGGAGGCTCTCGATGTGCGCAGCATCCGACAGGCCGCAGGCGTCTGCCCACCGCACCGCGCCCGCGGAGGCAGCCGCAGAACGGCGGCAGGCGGGGGGAGAGTGGAGGGAGGAGGTGGAGGAGGAGGAGGAGGAGGAGGAGGAAGCGGGGGGGAGATGGTTAGTGGCTGGGAAGCACACGGGGAAGCGCCACGAGGATGGGGGGCAGCCCAAAGGCGCACCCCCCATCCCATCCCACCCCATCCCACCCCAGCCCGCGCACCACTGCCAAATAAATAACGCGACCTCGCTGCGCGTCGTCACCACCGTGGGTATTTTGACCCAGGATGAGACGGGGTGCCAACACCCCGCTCGTCCCAATCACATACACAAACACACCACCCCCCACACTTCCTTTCCACATCCCCCCCACCGACACTCCGCGCTGTCGAGCGTGGTTTCTGCTCCAGGGAGCCCATCACCGAGATGCTGGAAACCTGGACCAGCCCCCTTAAATAACGCCGAGAGGAGGAAAAATAAGGTATTGGGGAAAATAATAACAATAATTAATAACGACAATAATATGATGATAAGCAGAGCCGCGCACAAGCAGAGTGAGACACAAGGAGTTTGTTGACATGGCTGCACATCACACAGAGGCAGAGACTGGGACCTGCAGCGGCTGGCAGGGAGCCGGCTGGGGGATGCCGTGGGGCAAGGGAGTCTCCTCTGCTCCTGCCTCGCTGCCAGCGATAGCAAATTTGCCACGTCTTTGTGGGCTGTATGATAAATCCGGTGGAGAACGGCTAGGTTAGTCCTAGCTCGCGCTCAGCAGGCGTCTGTAGCTTTCAGACACAAAGCTGGGGAGACCTGCAGCGGCTAAGCCTTGACTAAATGAAGCCAGAAAGACTCTTTCCCTATAGGTCCTTCCTGCACCCAAACTGTCACATACGCCTTGCACCTTGCAGAACTACCTGACCTGGGAAAAGATGTACTAGTCTGAGAGCAGAAACCCTTCACATCCATGTATTTGTATCGATACACGTTATTCTGTGTATATAGATACAAGCAGAGAGGTAGAGATGCATCTGTGCGTTTGCACACACAGAGACACGTATAAGCACATATCCTATCTCTGAGAACACAAAACCCAAACCAGAGGATAATTGTGCACCAGCTGCTTGTGGAGGGACTCACTCAGGAAACTACAGTCATGGAAAAGTGGTGGGTATACCCAGATGGTTGAAACCATCCGCATTGTTTCAAAGATTAATAACAGATATTAAAAACACTAAACCAAAACAACAACCAAAAAACCCAACCAAAAACTAACCAACAAAACAGAAAAATCCCAGCCATCAAGACCAGAGCAAGGCAGTCAGGTAGCAGTGCAGTTAACAGATCAAAGCCAGACTTTGCAAATACATAGATCAATATATGAATTACTTAATGGGCCCCAAAAAGACATTGCAAAAATGTGAATGTAGAGCTGTGATGCTAGAAAGACACAACAAATTAACAAATCATTCAAAGCTGAAAATAAAATAAAATAAAATCTGTTGCACCAGCATTTCTGAAGCTTAAGTCTTCCCTTATTAAGAGCTGACTTTACAAAGATTTCTGAACACCTCTATCTACAGTATTATGGCCTCGAGCAAAAATACAAATAAAACAAGCCATAATTTAGGAACTTCTGAGAAGGAGAACCTTTGACCTGAGCTGTGGACTTGGCATTCCTCAGACACACAATTATCTGAGCCAGGTTGTTCTGCTAATCCATACTGTACCTTTAATGCAATGATATTTTGCAACATCTAAAGCACCAGGTTGCAACATATATATCTATCAAAAGCTGGGGCCTGTTCTTGTTTGCAATACATATCAAAACCACAGACCTGTTCATATGTTGATTGCCACAAATCACATTCCATATTTACATATATCTTGCTATTTTACATGCATTATCTGCCCATTATGCATTAGGATCCTATTCAACTTCCAAACAATGCAATATGAAAGGGTCTTACTGACACCATGGCAGGGCTTTTTTCTTTATGCCCCATATGTCATACCCTTAAGGTTAGTAAAATATTTATCAGACATTTACGATAAGTGCACCTATAAGTGCAGGTCACTGGACAATGCGGACAGGGAACTTGCTCTCTAAAAGGGCGTCAGCCTGGTGTGTGTGTGTTTGAAAAATTGGCCATGGGTTTTGCCTTAGACCTCCAAAACCGCAGAATTTTCTTGTGCCGATAGTATGTATTGGGCTTCAATTATTTCAAATGGTCTGGCATATGCCTCTACCTAGGTTTTCTTCCTCAGCCTTTGGTGGGAGTGGGAAGGCTTAATTCTCCTTTCAGAATGAGATTAAAAAGAATAATAATTAAGGGATCCACAGCTAGATTAGATTATGCAGCCTGAAGAGGTGTAATGCATGGGAGAAATAATGTAATCCATGTTTACTGAAGGTGAATTATTATTCCATCTCAGGAAGTGGGCTAATGTGAAAATCCTGTGTGTGCCTTGCTTTTTTATATGGCACTGTGTCAATAAGGGAAAGCTCTATATTTCTTCTTGCAGTGTATGGAAAAGAAATTATGTAAATAAATAACCATTACTGTTCAACACACTCCAGCCTTCCCCTTTGTAGTGGCGGCAATGTATTTCATGTTACACGTTCAGAAGAGTTTAGTGTTCACAAAATATAGATGTAATCAGCTGGCATCTAACTAGAAATCAAAAGTTCTTATTGCGCTGAAAATAGATTTATTTGATTTATGTTATCTGTCTCTGTCTCTTCCCGGAAACAATTATTTGTGATGATGAAAAGGTAGATGTAGGAATTAATAATGCTAAAGTTTGGCAGGGGGCAAAGGAGATGAAGCGAGGAGGAGGGTACGGGAGAGAAGGGGAAAAGAGGCAAGAAAGGAGCTGGTTTTGGGTTACTAACCAGCTTTTGGATGGTGTCCAGAATTTTACAGATTGAATACATGCTCTCTGGAGCCCGAATGTAAAAACCACAACAGGAAAAATCCATGCCAGTTTTAAATACTTAGTCCTCAGTGAAGGACTTTGGACAATATGCCTAAAAACGTCTTTTCTATCATTTAAAGTTTGTTTAAAAGTTGGATGACTTTGAGAAGGCTTCCCATGAATTCCCTTCTGAATATGCAATAAAAACAAGTTTAGTGAAAAGTGGAAATGTGCGGATGGGGGTAAGGGATAGTAGATTACTCCTGACAGCAGTATTTCCATTTTCTGAGATGTCCCGTGTGATTCTACTCTGAAATAATATTATTTTTCCCCTCCTTCACTCTCCTCTCCACTGTGGGAAGGGGCTTCTCCCCTCACAAATGTTATTACATTTGTTTTTATTATATGTAAATGAAGGGCTCCTCTAAAGCCACTTACCCTTTTTCTAGCCAAGGTCAATTGTTTTGGAAGTAAAGGTGAAGATTGAGGGGAACAGGGAGAGAAGAGAAAGAAGAAAAAAAAAAAATATTCCCTCAACCATATTCCCATCAGGGGCAACCTCCTTCACAGGGCCTTTGGAGTGTGGAAGGGCTGAGGCACAGGCCAGACATTTTCCAAGCTCTGCTTGGGAAGGATCTCTCCAAGTTGGGTCTGGGGGAAAAAAGGTTCTCCTCTACTGTCCCTGTGTATTGATGAGCTCCCTGAAATGAATGGGAAAGTCTGGGAGTCTGCAGGCAGGCTGTGGAGTTAAATCACCCTGATAAATGCAGGCAGGTCTCTTTGTCACTCTTGAAAAACATGTTTCCATCAAGAAGACTTATTATGATAAAATACATTAAAATGTCGAGTTGGCTATTCAGTAAATCTTCCATTTGTTTTAAGATTTGCACATTATCCTTTACAAAGAAATATTCCCTCCAACGCTGCGAGACTGCATTTGCACTGGAAGTAAAAGGGGGCAGTCACAGTACATGTCTCCGACCACCCTGCATACAAATTAGATACTCCTGTCTAAATAAATTATCTGATGTTCAAATCGATATTAATACTACATTTGCTACATTACAATATAGTGCAAATTTAGGAGTCATTTTAATACAATGTAAATACTATCTTTCGTGCTTGAAAGGCAACAAATATTGATGGATTATAAACTCCTCAATGTTAAACAAGGCCTTTGAATGATTTGCCATCTTTGTTCAGGAATGCTTTTAATTTTGCCTTGGCCTGGTTTTAAGTCACATTTATTGGAACCGTTTAGTTATTGCTAATCAGGAAAAGAGGGGAGAAACTCATACAAGAGAGGAGTTACGGGATGGGTAGAGGGGATATAAAAATGAAAAAGAAAAAAGAAAAACAAGCAGGAAAGGTGGCAGTTAGCCACATCATGATGATAATTAGAATAATAATTTAAAAATTACACTGCCCAGACTCTTATCTTGCCCTGTTTCCATTTCATATATTTCCTTCACATAGTTCCCCTTGATGTTTATAAATTCTCCCTTGCAGGTTACAATAATAGTATACATATTATATTCTTATAGGCTATGACCAGAGCACTTCAGAGGCAATGCTAATGCAACTTTCCTGCTAGTTAATTCAAACCATCTATCACAGGGAAAAATTGTTAACATGCATGTTTCCACCGCCTACACTTAATTTGATTTTGGGTTTTAGTACTATTTTTTTGAAGGGCCTGTGTGTTAAAGAGCCAGTATCAGTGGCGATGTGGGAGAGGTTGATCCCTGGACCAGAGTGTACCCTCATCAGGCACTATGCTTTCTCAGCCTCCAGTCCCTTTCCTTTAAAAATAATTCTATTGAAATTTTTTTCCTAATTTTTCCACTGGTGGTTTGGGGGGTTTTTGATTTTTTTTTCCAGACGTCTCACATCCCCAACCCGTCCCCTCACCTGAGGTGAAGAGGACGATGGCTTTCAGGCAGCTGTACTCAGCCGAATCGACGTGCAGTGCCTTCAGCTTCTCCACCTGTTCCTGGAAGATGCGGATGTGGTCCATGAAGGCTACAACGCGGTCGGCCGACATGGGGGAGGCGTGGAGGCCGGCGGCGGCCAGGAGTGGGGCCACATGGAGGGGCATGGAGCACTGGGCAGCATTGAGGACGAAGAGCTCGCTCCAGGTGAGCCGCAGCAAGGCCACCTGGTCGGTGATCTGCAGGTCGGGGAAGAAGGGAATATTGCGGGCCCACTCGACGGCGCTGAAGAGCAGACGGGCGGCCAGCTCACAGATGTTCTCGATGCCCATGATGTTGTTGGGCTGCATGCACTGGCTGCCGTAGCGGGAGGTGGGGTAGGGCTCGGCCCGCAGCAGGAGGGAGATGTATCCCGAGAGATAGCAGTGCCCGTTCAGGGGGTCGCCGTTGGTCAGGGCGTACTGGCCGGGGTTGGGTTGGGTGGGCGGCATTCTTCCTCGCTGAACCGCTGACAAAAAGAAGGAGAGAAGGAGAGGAAATGTGCATCCAGGAGTCTCGCAGGCATCGCCCCGGCGCCGCTGCCAGACAGCCGGAGACAATGCCGGGCTTCTTCCCCTCCCCGCCGCCGCCTCGCCCCCGGCACACGCACAGGCACGGACAGACAGAGGCATGCGGAGCCGGGCAGCTGCCGCCGACCTGCGTTGCGCCCCCCGCCCGGCCCCTGCATCGGCCCCGACCCCTGCTCAGGCAGCCTCAGCCCAGCGGCAGCCAAGCGCGTTCCACCCCCCCACCCCCGACCACAATGCAGACAGGCTTCACAAAATAAACAGATTAAAAAGAAAGGGAAAAAAAAAAAAGCCAAGGCAAACAAGACAAATCCGCACACAACCCTCTCTTCCCCCCTCCCCTCTCGTAACAAAAGAAAGCCCCACACGTAAAAAAAAAATAAAATCAAAGAAATCCTCCGGGTGGTGAGAAAGTGGAGTTAAAAATCACAGCCAACTGTAAAAAATATAGCCAAGCTCTGTTGTGAATCCCAGCTCATTGCCCTGATAGCACTGAGATTTACAAGTAAACTGACATGTCGCTTTTTAAAATAAAATATTAAATAAAATAATTCATAAAACCAAATGCGTCCATATCTTCAAAAATACCTTGTCGTTACCCTTCAAGCTGGAACAGGTCGCAGCCCTCCAGCTCCCCACTGCTAACTTTATTACACAGAACCAGCTTTCCATAGAGTCCCCCCCTCCCCCGCCCAGCAAAGTTTTCCCTGCTAAAAGGAAGAGAAAGGTTAAATATTATCAACGGGAAGAGGGAAAAAACCCAAAATTGTCCGAACTTACAATAGCCAAACATTCGTGGAAAAAAAGGGGACGGTGTAATTAATATCTTTGGTGAGCTGTTGCCACTGCAAAAGCCTGCAGTCAGCGTTGCACAGTGAATGCACAAGCTTGCAACTGCAAAAACACTGGATTCATTAACCATCTCCACACAGAGCGTAAGCATGCCTCGAGTCCTGAAAGCTGACCAAAGTTGCTGGTTTTTTTTTTTTTTGGCTTTTTTTTTTTTTTTTTTTTTTTTTTTTTTTAGTGTGTGCGTGTGTTTTTACTCCATCAGTGCCAACGTTTGCAGCCGCTTGCCATGTAAACAAATGTAACTTCAGGGGAAGATACGGCTACTCAGGCTTGTACCCTGCACACACAGACACACACCCGCACAACCGCACACGCTTGCTGGCACAGACCCGCACACGCAATCACTCATGTTTCTGGCGTCCCACATTTTTCTCAACTTTCTCTTTTCTTCCCCAGCGAGCCCTCCTCGCCGCCCGGGCCAGACCTCTGTCCTGCTGCCCTCCAGCCTACCTCTCCCTCTTCAATCTACTTGTAACCTGGCAGATATTTTTCATTTAACTGCGAGCACATTTCTCACTTTTTGTGTATTTTTTTATCTTCCTTCCATTTAAATTTTTTTTTGTTTGCTTCCACTCTCCCAGGTGCCTACCAACAGCCCCTGCAGCTACCAATGAAGCCGTCATATTTGTGAGCTCTTTCAGATCTGGAGCAGCTTAATTCCTTTTCTTGTGGCATATAAAATAAAGTTTTAAAACCCCTGATCCCGCAAAATCAACTATTTCGCTGATGTGACGTCTTTAGAACATCTTTAACGATGGTCACAGGGTAAATTTTAAACCGAGAAGACACGTTTCTAGGAGAAAGGAGGGCAGGGAATCTCCCTACTCGAGAATGAGTATGAGCGCAAGGAAAACCACAGCAACTTTTGGAAAGGAGGAGAAAAAAAATAGCAGAGCAGTTGGAAATGGTGGGGATCCCGCTGCCAGATGCAGGCTGCGGATGCTGCTAAAATGAGAAGAAGCGGTAAAGAGGTTATAAATCGAGATTTGTATGAAGACTTTAAGGAGAGGGTGGAGTTTGATAAAGAAATAAAATGAGCAGCACGCTAACAAAAAAAAAAAAAAGAAGGAAAGAAGGAAAAAAGAAAAAAAAAATGTCAGAAGTACAGAAACATGGTTCAGTCACAAACTTTCCATTGAACCCATGGAATGAAAACAAGGCCAAATCTCGCACAGAAGCACCCTCCGGGGCACCGGGAAGCACAGGGAAGCAGGGATACAGTAGCACATTTCCTCCCTTTTTCTTTTTTTTTTTTTTCTTTTTTTCCCTTCCATCTTTTTCACACCCTTTCCTCTTTCTCTAATTAGATGTCTTTCATCTTTCTTTCGGGAAAAATGAGCCTGAGAGATGAATCTACCGAGAAGTATTGCAGGTTTAAAAAGAAATGATGGGGTGGAAAGGGGGTGGGGAGGGGGTGAGGGGGAAGGAAGCTGAATGGAATCACATCTCGTACGGGAGAAAGATGTATCTCCCCCCACCCTCCGGTCTCATGCCAACAATAGACAAAACCACATCTAAAACACGCACACGCACACACGCATACACGCGCGCGCAGGGGAAAGTGGGGATAGCAGCTAAATGATAAATATTTAGCAAGCAATTGTAGTAATAATAATAGTAGTAGTAGTAATAATAACAATAATAATCAATTATTATTATTATTATTATTATTATTAATAATAATAATAATAAACATCTCTGCAAAATGATCAGGAAAGGGGAGAGTGTGGCAGTGCCGGAGAAGGGGGGTGGGAGAGGGCAGGAGGGAGGGCAGGAGGCACAAACCGAAAAGCAAAAGAAAACACCACCAACCACCATCGACAATAACAACAGAACCTGGTGCAAAGCTGCCAGATGGAGTGCAGGCAGAGGAAGAGATTGACGTGTGCATGGAAATATATAGAGAGTCCTGGATTGCTACGTAAATATATACATATATATATATATATATAATGTATATATACATATATATATAAAATGTATATATACATATATATACGTGTGTGTGTATTTATTTTTATATATTTATATTTATATGTGTGTGTGTTTGCACGCCGCGCGTTTGCGCGTGTGTATATATATATGTATATGCATGTAGGTGCGCGTGTGTGCGCGTACGGACAGGCAGACACAGACAGACGGAGAGCCCTCGCACACGCACGCCTGCACAGCCACGGGGAGAGGGGGAGAGATAGCATAGTAGGGAAGAAATATTCACCTTCCCGCCTCATGCCCACTTGAGGCACTTCTTGAGGCGGCAGTACTGGCACTGGTTGCGGTGGTGCTGGTCGATGGGACAGTTCCTGTTGGCGCGGCATGTGTAAGTTAAGTTCCTGCGGACGCTCCTCTTGAAGAAACTTTTGCAGCCCTCGCAGGTGAACTGGCCGTAGTGCTTGCCGCTGGACTTGTCCCCGCACACCACACATTCGATGTGCTGCTGGCTCTGCCCCGAGCCCTGCTGACCCGCTCCCTTGTCTCCGGCCGTGCCCGGCGTGGAGGGGGGGTCCCGGCTGGCTGGGGGTCTGCGGGGTGTGTGGGGCGGCCGAGCTCCCCTGCTGCTGGGGCTGCTGCTCCCGGGCCGGCTGCGTCGCGGAGGGGTTGGGGCCGCTCGGAGTGCCCCCGGCCACGTCTTCCTGCGGATCTCGCCAGCTGCTAACTACCATTGCCATATCTCGGGCCCAAAAAAGTGCTGGGGAGCGGCGCGTCTCGCTGCGGGCTGCCGGGGAGTGAGGCGGGGAGGCGGGGGGGTGGCGGCCGCCCGGGCGCCGGGGGCGAGCGGAGAGCTAAGGGACCCTTGCTGCCGCCTGCCTCCGCCTCGGCTGCCGCCGCCGCCGCTGCCCTGCTGCCGCCGCCGCTGCTGCCGGCTGGAGCCGCTCCTGCCGTTTTCTTTATTTTATTTATTTTTCGCCGCCGCGAGCCCCCCTCCTCTCGCTCCCGCTCTTGCTAATTTTTTTTTTTTTTAGAGAGGGGGAGGGGGGCGACGGAGGATTTTCTCCCTCTCTCTTTCCTCCTCCTTTCCTTTCCTTTCCTTTCCTTTCCTTTCCTTTCCTTTCCTTTCCTTTCCTTTCCTTTTCCTTTCCTTTCCTTTTCCTTTCCTTTCCTTTCCTTTTCCTTTCCTTTCCTTTCCTTTCCTTTCCTTTTCCTTTCCTTTCCTTTCCTTTCCTTTCCTTTCCTTTCCTTCCTTTCTTTTCCTTTCCTTTCCTTCCTTTCCAGCGCTCCCCCCCCTCTTTTAAAATACCACCCGCCTGACCCGCCTTCCCCCCTCTGCTCCCGCTCTCCCCCGGCGCTCACTGCCTCTCCCTCGCCCTCCCCCCCCCCCCCCCCCCCCCCCCGCCGCGCACTTCAAGTTGCAAAATCAGAAACGGCAAACAAGGCTGTCGGGAGAGGCATTCAGGAGAGTAACACGCCGGACACGCACACACGCAGGCAGACACGCGCGCAAACGCCCGGCACACGGCTCCCCACTCGCGCACACGCACACACGCACGGGCACAGGCACACGCGGTCCGGGCGCTACGAGCGCGGAGGAATGTGCAGGCATAGAGGAAGCCGCGGCGCCGCCGAGGAGGAGGAGGAGGAAAAGGAGGAGGAGGTGGAGGAGGAGGAGGGGAAGGAAGAGGAGGAGGAGGTCGCCGCTCGCCGCTCTCCGCTGCCGGGGCTCGGCCGCCGCCCGCTCCCGCGGAGGCTGCTGTCGCCGCCGCTGTCGTCGCCGCCGCCGGTGCCGGTGTGGGCTCTCGGGAGGCGGGAGGTCGAGAGAGGAGCCGTCCGCCGGCGATCAGAGTATGGAGGTGTCCGGGGGCCAGGTCCAGGGCAGGGGCGCCGTCAGCCATTCAGGGCGGCGGAGCCGGGGAGCGCGGCGGAGGCGGGCGGGGAGCTGAGGCAGTTTGATCTCCTGTCGCGGCGGCGAGGAAGGAGGAGGAGGAGGTTGCCGGTCGCTGCTCTTTCTCTCCCGAGCTGCTCTCTCTCGCTCTCTGTCTCTCTCGCTCGCTCGCGCTCTCTCTCGCCCTTTTTTTTTTTTTTTTTTTTTTAAAAAAAAAGAAGAAAAAATCGCAGAAAAAAATCGGATGTGACTAAATTCGCAGAGGAGACGAATTCACGGCGAAGTGTAAAAATAGAGAACGGGAATAATAATGACACTTGCAGGAAAAAGAGAGATCCAAAGTAGGTCGGTAAATAAATCCTCTTCCTTTCCTCTTTCTTGCCTTTTCCTTCTTCTTCTCCTGTGAGAGCGCACGATACTGGTTGCGAGGGAAAAAAAAAAAAAGAAGAAAATCGGTGGAAATCGCCCCAAAAAGATTCTCTTTTTTGTTTGTTTAGTTTCCTAAAAAAAGTATTTCGTGTAAAAACTCATCACCCAGAAGAGAAGCCCTCCCCCAAAATAAAAAAATAGTCAAGAATGGTCAAAATAATAACGGTATTAAGATGTGAACGCGTTCTCTCTCTCTCTCTCTCTCTCTCTCCGGACTTTCCCCCTCCCCCCTGTTTCTCTCTCTCTGCTTTCCCCCTTTTTTCTTTCTTTCTTTCGGAGTTTGTTGGTTTTTTTTTTTCAGTTTCACCTCTCTTCTCTTCTCCTGCAGGAATGAAGCGAAAGACACAAGGAGGAAGGGTGGAAAAAAGAAGAAAAGGAAAGAGAAGAGGGAGATGAAGGGGGGGGCACACAACTAATAGAATATGCAAGAAAGGGAAGGGGGGGGAGAGAGGGAGCGAGGGGGAGAGAGGGAGAGAGAGGGAGAGAGAGAGACCCAAAAAATGAATGCGTTTAAACGGGAAGCCTAGCAGAGCAATGTTTCCGAAAGGGGGATCTGCGCGAATGTCTGTATATAGTGAACTTTGACACTACTATTGAAACTGACACGTTTCTATGGAGATCGCTGCCTTATATGGAGCTCGTGTCAAGGAGCCAAGAGAAGGGCTGCTGGCAACTGATAATCAAAGGCGACTGACTGGTCAGAGCCCTGAACTGGGGGGAGAGAAAATGGGAGGCTAAGGTTAGCCAAGCCTCCTTCACTCCATTGGTTACCCCCCCCCCGCCCCCCCCTCCAGCGCTTTTAGCACCTCTTTCTTTCTTTCTTTTTCTCTTTCTTTTTCTTTCTTTCTTTCTTTCTTTTTCTTTCTTTCTTTCTTTCTTTCTTTCTTTCTTTCTTTCTTTCTTTCTTTCTTTCTTTCTTTCTTTCTTTCTTTCTTTCTTTCTTTCTTTCTTTCTTTCTTTCTTTCTTTCTTTCTTTCTTTCTTTCTTTCTTTCTTTCTTTCTTTCTTTCTTTCTTTCTTTCTTTCTTTCTTTCTTTCTTTTTTTTTTTAATTTTTTTTTTAATTCTCCGCTACCTACTGACTGGGATGGGGAAGGGAGGGGAGGAGGGAGGGGGGAGGAAGGGAGGGGAGGGAGAAAGGGAGGGAAGGAGGGCAGAGAGAGAGAGAAGAGATTCTTCTGACAAGCACAATTTACATTGAGATCCCCCTGTGCTGCTATTTACTTTGAGACCTGATTAGTATGGGTCGTCTACGGCCCCTCTACCCCCCCACCCCATCACACACATGGCCAGAGGAGGATGCATTGCGATAGGCAGAAAGGGAGAATTAAAAGGGGACGATGTGGGTTCCCTGTGAAAAGTTGCTGTGAGGTGTTTGTTTTTTTCCGTTACAGATCTGAAATCGGGATTTGTCTCCCGCTTTCCAGCGGTATTAATGATGGAGAAGGAAACACGCGCTGCACGGAGGAGCAGGCGCCCGTGTATGCGCACCCTTGCACACACACGCGCTAGAGTCCACACACATATTCAAATCCCCAGATGCTCCCATCCCACTTCGGGCTATTTTTACCGCCTGTCCCTCGTCCCTCACCCTTCATTCCTCACCTAACATGTCCACCCGCAGTCCCGCAGGTCTCCACGCTTCTCGCGGGGGTTTCACCCCTACCCTTTAATTTTATTTTGGAGGTGTGTGAGCAGTCAGAATAACCCCAAACGCCCTGCACGCAATGCCTTCCCCCTCGCTCCCCTCCCCCCGGATCCCCCGATCTCCCAAAGTTGCTCCATCCGTGTAGGGGGGATGCACCGAGGGGGTGGTGGGGTGTTTCTCCCCCTCCTTCCCCGCCGCTCCCCTCCGCGGCCCGGCGCGGACTCGGCCCCGGCGAGCAGGAATCGCTGGCTCCGGCTGCCATCTAGTGGGCACGGAGCCGTCGGCCCTGGGGAGCCCGGGGAGCGGGGGTACCGCGCCTGTCTGCGGCCTTCCACTCCACACCCTACTTTTTAAAATAAGTTCTTTCCCTTTTTTATTTTTAATTCAAAAAATGCACTGAGGAGAAGACCCCCTTATTTTCAATTTCCCTCTCTCTTACAAGCCTGCCTTATCGGCAGCTTCCCTTTTTTCAGTGGTCTGAAATTTGCCTTGGGTTGAAAGACTGCATGTGACAAAGAAGAAGCAGACTGTGAAAACGGAACACCTCCCCTCCTCAACAAAAAATATCCCACCAAAACTAACACCCCAGGCCCCTCTACTCTACACCATACCTTTCTTTTAGCTCCCATAAAAGTTTATAATCAGATTAGAAGCTGGATGGAAAACCTGCAGGAAGAAAGGGAATGAAATTGGTGTCAGAAGTTTTATTGTTGTTTATTTTTGTAAAGTTATGTTGCTTTAATTAAAAGTAAAGACAAAAAAAAAAAGCCCCTCAACTTTGATGTATAGTGATCACGATATTTTTTTTCTTTCCCTGTCAACTCTGAAATCTAAGGCTGGGAGCCGCCTGAAGAAAAGATTCCTTCATCATTTCTAAGATCAGAATAAAAGCTTGATTTTGTACCGAAATAATGAAGAGATTTTCAATGAGTCCCTCGGCCAAGCCGTCTCTGTTGTACATTGCATTGATAAAAAGGATGTTATTGACTATGCAACAGTAAGCTTCTTTCCTCTCTCTCCCTCTTTCCAAATAAAGTCTCCGTCCTGTCTCTTGGTCAGTGAAAAGGTGAAACGAATAAGATTAAACAGGACAAAAAAAGCAAGCTCCGTATGTATATCATCTACATTTTACTCCCCAGACTGTGAAGAGACGGAGTAAAAGAGGCAGAGCAAGGCACGGAGAGAAGGGGGGGGGGGGGAGAGAGAGAGAGGGAGAGAGACAGAGACAGAGACACAGACACAGAGGCAGAAAGCCTGAGAGAAGGTGGACGGACCCAGCAGCAGCCTCCCGGCTCCTCCCGGACCGGGCACCCTGCCGACGGTCCCGACTCCCCGGGCCACCCCAGGCAAGTCGCCGCTTCCTTCCTCGTGGTTTCAGGGCAGAGGGAGGGGAGCGGGGCCGCGACACTTGGCAGGGAGACCTTCCCCAATCCTCCTCCCCGGGCCACCTCCTCCACTGGCGTCATTGTATTTGGGCATCCCGTTATTTGGGAGGAGGGAGACGCGCCTAGTCCTCGTTCTGTCCGAGATTTTTTCTCCCTCCTGGCTTCCGTTCCCCTTTACCCCTATAGAAACATGTGTGGGAATTTCCGCTGCTCCCCTCCTCAGATAACGCGCGTGTCTCACAGAGGTGACCCACGCGGGTACGGCAGGCACCGACCTGATGTCCCAGGGCCAGCTGCAGCGGCAGGGCGCCGGGCTGGGGAAGTGCAAGCATTCCAACGTTCTTCTCTTTCACCTGCTTTGTTTGTTATTTGATCACCTAATGAAAAGATCGATGGCAGCTTGTTTATCTGGGTGATAGTGTCAACAGATTACAGGGGCAGTAATCAGATGTTTTCCAGCCGGGCTGGGCACAACTGTAATACGGAGGGAGCCTAAACATGCTCAGACTCTGCTGGTCTGGGCAGCGGGGGTTGTGCGGCAGGGAGAATTTTTTTACCTTCGCCTGGCTGGAAACGCTCGGTCGTTTTCATTCGCTACGTGCTGAGGGAAAGCAAATTTTAAACGTGGTTTGTAGAAATAGCCGATGGGCGAAGGGCCGGTGAAGTTGCGGGAGTCCCGAGGAAAAACCTATCTCCGACGTCCTGTGGCTGTGCAGTATAGCCTGTTGGGGAGAGGACCCGGGATTTTGGACATCCATCAATAAAAAAAGTCTCACGCCTCAGCTAACCAGGTTAAAGCACAGTTCAGTCGACGAGAGGCATTTCCTCTCCCCGACAAATTACAGGAACACTTTTAAACGGTCACAACTCAAATTTAATTGGGAAATGAGCTTTGATTCCTTTTTTAACCTCTGTGGATCTGGAATGTATAAAGGAGACCGCACTGGGAACTTGGAGACGTAATTTTCCCTCTGTCACACCAGATGCTACTTTCCCCAGGCCAGGGTCCAGGCTGTCATCTGAAGGTGGAAGAGTTTTGGGAGGATTTAGGGGCTGGTTTTGGTTGTTTTTGTTTGGTTTTCTTCCCCCTTTCTGAGTCTTTTTTCACCCCCGTCCCTCTCCCTCATGTAACCCAACCCGGAATGGCACTGGTTCCTCTCTTATCCCCTCCAGAAAGGAAAAGTTGCTCTGGATATTAGTGGTGACAACGTTCACACTCTGTTTCTGACGGGGAGGGAGGTGGATTGGGGGGTTAGAGTATAATATAAATGGTAAAATTGTTTGATGGTATTATTATTTTGTGAGTGGCCAGGCTGCTTCACTTGCCAAACTCCACATGGATATATTTATAAAAATGTACTCTCTCACACAGGGATGTACATACAAATATACACATATATATGCACACACCTAAGGAATGGGGTAGACGGAGGACAGTAAGTGCACACTTACACAGGGTGTAGTGAACAGCTTTGATCTGCAAAAACATGTCATTCTTGCTCTCAATTTTTAGCGTTTGCAGTCATGCCCATCTCTGACCTGTGGACACCTACAAGCTGTAAAACCAGAGCGATGTACTGGGGTTTCCCCCACCCCCTGCCTGGATCCCTTGGTTGAAGCTTTCCAGGCAGCCCCTCACTTGGGCCAGGCCTGTTGCAAAGTGGATGTGAACGGTCACACCGGGACAGCTCCCCAGTCTTAACTGTGTGTCCCGGTCCTGCTGCTCCCCAGGTCCCTCCAGCCAGGCTGGGCGTGGCAGTGCTGTTCCAGGCCTCCACAACTGATGGTGCCCAGCCAGGCCTCATTTCCCAACAGTGATGCTGGGGCGTTTCCTCACAGGCCTTTTTCTCCATTTGTCTTTTTTCTCCCTTTCTTTTTTTCCTCCCCTTTCCTGCCTCCCCCCCAGCCAGACCTGAAAGATAACTAAGTTTCTTGAGGAACGCAACACACGGTGGGCTTGCAGAAGGTGGTGCTCCTCGAGGAGAGGGCAGTCACCCCCTGCTCTCAGCAGGTGGTCTCCGGCAAGTGGTATCACCCTGGGGAGACAGGAAGAAGTCGGGCTACCTCATCCCAGGGGGGTCCGTGCTGTTCGTTTGCTGCCTCCTGCAGCACCCACCCCGCCCCTGTTCTCAGGGATGCACGCTGGGATGCTTTGTGCCGACCCTCGTTGCTTTCTAAAGGAAGCCTGATGCTGGGGGTTTGCCCATCCCACCTCAAATATTCCGGGTGGGTGTCTCTCTCCCCCCTCCTGGTATCCCTGTCACAGTTACCCTAGCCCACCGCCCAGGCCGTTTCAATGCATTCCACCGAAGGCGATTGACCTTGGGAAACAAGGCCCTCCACCTTTCCCTGCTCAGCTCCCCCTACACCCGTCTGCCGCACATGCCCGGGGCCTCGCCATCATGCATATCCTGCCTTATTTATTTATTAAAAAACCCAAACAAAACCCCCACTCTTAGGAGCGTACTTCTTTCCCCCGTCTCCTCTGTGAAACATCATCTTGGAATCACGGCTGACATCCCCGCGATATCCAGAGCTGCTGCTCATCGTAGCGGGTCTCACAACTCACGGGGTATTTTGTATCCCACCCCGCCGAGGTGTGCCCGCTCTTCCTCGCCTTCCGCGTATGTTTAACCCAGAGGCGCGACTGCCCTTCCCCTCCGCGCACATCGCCTGCTTCCCTGGAATTGTTTTGGACGGGATTGGCAAAAAAGCAGTGTGACAGCGGCCCTCGCAACTCCCCCCGCCACGCCCTCGAGAAGGCAATCTGCCGTTCCCGCAGCCTCCCCGGCAGCGGGTCCGCGCCGAGCCGGGGTTTGTCATTTGTTAGCACTCAAAAGTACCGAACTCCAGTGCCAACCAGAAAGCAGGCGCTCGTCATGCCTACAAACAGAAACGCCTGAGCACTCGACAGTCAGCCTTCTCTCTCCAATTAAAAAAAAAAAAAAAAAAAAAAAAAAAAAAAAAAAAAAAATCTGCGCCTGGAAGTAAAATCCAAACCAAAAGCAAAACTAAAAAAAACCCCAACCCAACCAACTAACCATACAACAAACCATACAACAAAATAACACTGTCTGTATGAAGACGGGAGAGAAGGCACCCAAAGCGAAGGCCACTTTTCTAACAGCACAGAGGAGTGTAGCAATTCCTAAGAAGAGCTTCAAGAACAGAACCTGATGACCTTTGGATGCGAATCAAACCTTCCTGTATAAGGAAAACTTGGGATTAATTTTCAACACACTCGTGAATCCAGGACCAAATATTTACATTCGGCACAAATAAAGCTGCGGTGATCTGAGCGCTGAAGCCAAGAGAAACAAAATTTTACAAAAGCCACTACCATGACGCTTTGCATTGAACAGCTCTGACTGTATTTGAAACATTTGGCTTCTGTTAGGGCCGAATTTGGTGGTTTTATGATTCTGAACTGGGCTGGAGATTTTGATGAAGAGCTGACGTTTGGAAACTAGTTTGTAAGTCATGAGATTGTCGTGACAACGCCATCGACTGCAGTATATAATAATTTCCTTAATAGTTACCTGTCAGAGATCCCATTTCTTTTACTGCTGGGATTAGTCTGTCAGGAGTAGGTTTGAGCTGGACTTTACGCAGACCAGAGACCGGCTCCAAGATGTTTAAGTATTTAATGTCACTTTCCCTCCTGCATCCGAGATAAAACTGTGCAAAAGTATATTTGTTAGGAAAAAACTCAGCAGCAGCGACATAATCATATTTATTCATCAGAAGTTGATCTGAGTAATAAACCTTAGCATTTCCATTGAAACTGTCAGGAGCAAGATATGTTTATTACGGCGTATTCTGTCTGCGTGGGGAGGACGGGGGTGCGCTGTAGATAAAGTTTAAACGAAACAGAATAAACACAGCAGATCGCTCCAGCCCAATACAAAAGCGGTAAATGACTGCTACATATTTTTCTATGCAAAGGCTTTTTTCTTTTTCTTTTTTTTTTATATAATTATTCACACGTTTCTAGAGGTTAAGCCCAGACATATCCAATGGTGTCGTTAATAAGTTACACAAAATTGCCTGATCCTATCAAACGGGTCTAGAGTTATATGTTTTATTGTTAACCCCTTCCATCGAATCTTCTGAAGCTGAAAGGGAAAGGGAAAGGGCTTTTGTCCGAGTTGATCCTTGGCTATTCTGGGGCTCAGGTTGGTGTGAAAGGGACGAGGAGGTCGCTTGAAATCTCCTTTTATCTACTCCTATTTTCTCTCTGGATCAGCAACTTTGAATAGACACCATCTAATCGCTCGTAATGGAAAATGAAAAAAAAAAAAAGACCCCAACAAAAAACAACTGTGTGTATGCTCTGGGAGCTGCGAAAATGCTTTTGCGCGGGGCTGCCTGGCCGAAGGGGTGCGTGCCCTTGAGTGCATCAGACAAGGACCAGCGTGGGCAGCCCCTGCTGCCGAAGCCTGCTATGCGCGCACCCTGCGCCTCCGCGGAGACATAAGCGTGCCCCGACCCTCCTTCCTTCCCCCCCGCGCCAGGGTATTCCCTGCCTGGGGCCGGGTTGTCTGGGGGTGGGGAGCAACCAGCACCACAAGAGACTCCTTCTCGGTGCCCGGGCTGTGAGGACCTTTCTCGGGGAGTGATGCTCGGAGTTGCAACAGGAAGAGTGGACCCGACGTTATTTTCCCTCTCACCCTCAGACCCTTGGATTTTCGTAATTTGCGCTTATTGCGGATACCTGGACTGAGAGACAGTCCCGCCGGCCGGGAGTGGGTAGCCCCAAGGAACCGCCGCCCTGTGGTGGGCAACCAACTCCGCACATCGGCCAGGCACAGACGGAGGTGTCCGCAGGTTTATGGGGATCATCTTGCCAAGGCTGGTGTTTCTGTTTTTTTTTTTTTTTTTTTTTTTTTTTTTTTTTTTTTTTTGTTTTTTTTGTTTTTTTTTTTTTTGGGGGGGGGCTGTTTTCTTTGTATACTTAAGGGAAAAAAAAAAAAAAAAAAAGAGGTGGGCAAACCTGGGGGCCTCTGGCAAATAGAAGAGGCTTTGTTCTGGAGGCTCAATCCAGGGCACTATCTCTTCCCTCCTACCAGCTCAGAAATTGGCGTTTCTTTCTCAGTCTGGGATGCTTTTGCTGTAAATTCCTTCATGTGACTACTTTGTTGCTAAGGCTACAAGTTCCCATCCCGACACACAAATCTTTTCCACTCCAGGAGCAGCTCAAGTCCTGGGCAGAAGTCATGACTTTAGAGACTTACTTCAAACTCCTTGGAGTGCCTCCCTGCTAAATACCTGCTTAAGTCTGGAGGTTCAAATGAAGCCTTCCCCCCTCCATCGTGTGTCACCCCCCTCCTTCTCTCCCGAAGTACGTTTTGCTGGGACTTCTGGTAAATAGATGGCGAGAAGAAACACAGTCCAATAAGGATTAAATTAAGTAGAAGAAATCCAGGCGGTGTATATTTTGAAGCTCCGATGGGGCGTCAAACTGATGTTTAACACATTTTTTCCACTCACTGTGCACAAGTCCTCAGCCCCCATTGCCTTGTTTAGTTTTTTCACCCCTAAGGAGGCGGCAGTTGTGGGAGGTGGACAGAAAAAGGCTCCCGCGACCCACAGATCTTTTCCGATCTTTAAATGCCATGGGAAAGGGCAGGAAGATACCGTGTCCCCAGTCACGGCTGCGGACACACACACTCACACACACGGGCTCCTCCTCTACCGAAAGACCTGCGAGGTGGAGTACTGGGTAGTAGTCCAGACTGTCTCTAAATGCAGAGGTCAGGTGGAAGTTTGTTTGTTTGTTGTTTTAGCAGAATTACCCATCTCCTTCTTTCCCCTTCCCCTCGCCTTTCTCTTGGTTGCACCGGTCGGAAAAACAGAGTTTTATCTCCCCGGCTCAGCAAAGTGGACACGCGTTTGTGCACGACTGAGCCCTCCAGCACCGCTGAGAGGGTGGCTCTCCTGGATGCAAAAGGAGAAAAAACCTCACCAGAACCCTCTCAGCCTTCACCCCCCACCCCCCTCCCCAAAACCCCAAGAAGCCCCAGAGACGCTCTTCGCTTGGAAAAGTTAAGCGTGACTTTAGTAAACGTTTGTAAATGCAAATGGAAACGAATAAATAAACCTCAAACCAGGTAGTTTGGGTGTAATAGTTTAGCAGGACTAATTGCAGACAATGAAGCTGAAATGACTTCTCCAATTAGCTGCTGCTTGGAGTTTATTTGGAGGAGCTGTCAGCTCTAGCGATGGATAATTGCTTTATTGCTCACAAAACTATCATCTATTTAGAACATATGTGCTAATTACTCTGGATGGGCGTCGGAAAAGAGACCATAAATCTATTAGCCCTTTGAAACTCTAGGATGCTGCTGAACGACCAAACTCCCTTCCTTGGAGCTTAAAAGCAAGATTCGTGCCTGGAGGGTAGTCTTTCCACAAAACTAAATTTAAAAAAAAAAAAAAAATTCAGCCGCATGTATACCAGGGTATATTTGCGACCTCACAGCGGGAGGGAAAAGGGTGGTCATCTTCAATAAAGGAAAGCCTCTTTCTGTAGACCAAACTGGTGCAATAAATCACTGTCATAAACCCGATTTTCCTCTTTAGCCTTGCACTATTTTTTTCCCCCAAAAGATTAGTTTAAAAATCTTTTAATTGGATTACTCTGGAAAATTAATCTCCTTTGGGCTCGCCAAGTTTGTGTACCAAATATCTGGAATTAATTCAATGCCACAAAACGCATGCACGATGCCTTTTGTTCGAACTAGCTAAAAAAGGGACAGGTAGGGAAGGTGGCATTTTGCCGTACGCATTTATATCCCCTCGCAGTTCTCTATGCATATTCATTGCTGTATGTGTGGCAATGTACCCCATAAAATTGCTATTGTAAAGGAGATAAACAGAATTGTCTGCTGGACTGTGTTGTGGGTCAAGACACCAGTGCGGGGTGAGGAGTTTAGGGAAAAAAATAAAAAAAGGGAAAAGCTTTGGCAGCCCAAGTAATAGTCTCCCAGGCGTCGCGCACTGAGGGTCATACCTGGGCCGAAGAGGCTTTCCGTCGCCACCCGCCTCTGGCCACTCCGCTGGCGCGCACTCCCTCCGCGTCGCTTCGAGCCACTCGGCCCTCCCGCCCCCGCTCCTCTCCGCTTCCGCGGCTGGCCCCGGAGCTGCTGCACTTTCGGGGCCGTCTGAGGGGAACTCCCCATCCCGGGCACCCTCTGGGACTCCATGGGATCCCTTAGTTTTCAGCCCGATTTGAGTGTGAGCAGCGTCCTCGTGAGGTGTGGTTAATTGCGGGGGCGGTGGGGAATTAGAGGCGTAATGACTTGTCAGGGGGGTGGTAGTGACTCTAACGTACTGTCTTCCCCCGCCTTTTACAAGTAGAGACATCCTGTCTCGCTGCTACAAGAGCAATAAAGCTGGGTATTTTTACTTGTTTATTTTCCTGGAAAAACCCGAACCTGCCGCTTGTTCCCGGTGGTTTATATGCAGATTGTGAAACTACTCGGAGTCTTGGGGACCGAAGGGAGCAGGGAGCAATTCCTCCCGGCTGTGGGGGAAGAGGTGGTGAGCGGGAAAGTTCCTCCTGGGTGGAGCAGGAGGCAGGTATTGCTCGTGCTGGTGTCTGTGCGTGTGAGGTGAGATTCAGGCTGGGCAGGGGAGGGAGCAGCACGGGGTGGGCACGAAGCAGGCTGGAGGGTGAGGTTGAGGAGTATAAGGGTGAGGTTGAGGAGTATAAGGGTGAGGATGAGCGTGAAGGTAGGTTTTGACCTCTTGAGCCCTGATCTAGCTCAGCGCAGTATGGGATAACCTTCTCTACCCAGATGGAAATTCCAGCCACTCTTGCACGCTTTCACACTTCATAAGTTGCGTGTGTAATTTCCAAGTCAGCATTAAATTTTCAGTGTCAGCCGCTGGTGAACTCTGAACCACCGAGTGGGATTGTCTGCGTTTAATAATTGGTGACACAAACACCCGCGAAATCACGCGGAGGGAAAACACACAGAGCAAGGTGAACGTCCCATGCTACAACCTGACACTGGGGCATATCACACAAGCCCAAGTCCCGAAATTCTGCAGACAGGTGGGACACCAGTGCTCACATGCAGCCAAACACCTTCCCTGCACAGCACGCGTGAGATCCTTGCGTGGACGTGCATAAGTAGATCCCTATTTCCAGACAGAGTTGACGTACTTACTAAGGAGCACTGTGGTCTGCAGTGAATTAATTACTGCACCTGGGATCCCCGCTGACCTTGCACCGCCCTCGTGTTTCTTCCCACCGCGCACAGGTAAAAGTTTTTCAGCCTTGTGCTGTAGCTAAACAGATTAATACACGTCGACAGAATCTTTATGGCTAATCACATGATGTTAAATGAATCTTAAAGTCCCTTCTGAGACAAACGAAGAATTCTCTCTCCCTCCCTTTCTCTCTCACCCTCCCTCTCTCTCTCGTCTCCCTGTCCGTCTGCCTGCACTGTGGATGTGTCCTATGGAAAATGTTTACAGTTTGGATGACTCTAACCTTGATTTTCCAGCTTTGAGCTCCCTCTGGAAGCGGTAAGAGCAATTACTCCATATTATTGTACATATTCCACTGTTATGGTGGATCGCAGGTGTTGCAGACGCTATTGTTTGCATCCCTTCCTCAGCCCCGCTGCCAGAGCCCAGAGGTGGCACCGACCCCGGGTCCGACGGTAGACCCCATACCCTGCCACGCACACCCTCAGAGCCCGGGGTTCCCCGCTTGCAAAGTATGCACGGAGGTGGAGAGAGAGGGGAATTGGCGTCCTCACCCAGCCCCCTTCCCGCCGCACTCCGGCCGCTCGCTGGCCTCTCCTGCCTGTACTCAGCATGGAGATTCTTATTTTCGCCCACGAGTGGAATAGATAGCTCATGTGTAGACAGGAACCTTTTTCGGTTTAATGTCAGGAGTGCCGACAGCCTAACGCACGGCTGGAGGCAAAGACTTCCGAGATGAGCTGGGACTGCCCGAGGCTGGGAGTGGAGGGAGGGTGAAGGCAGTCACTGCGCTGAACGATCCGAGGCAAAAACGAGGCAGAGTGGGCAGGCAAAACAATCCTAAAACAGGAAAATACCTAGAAACCCCGAGCAGTGCACATTTGACCAGAAAGCATTTGGGACGGTGGTTTTCAGTTTAGGCTGTACAATGGTCCTTTGGAGACGATGTAAGGGATGCATTTGTAACGAGCTACAAAGGTGAGGGGTGGAGGTAGGATGCTGTGCTATGCCGGAGCATCCCCGAATAGCATTAAACTGTGTCATGGATCAGTGTCATGATGACGTATGACACACCACAGGGGATCATGATGAGTGACTGGAATAATAGACATGGATAGTGGACCAAAGTCTCCTTGACAGTTCTTAGTCATATGTCTTGGGGGGATAGTTTTACATTTATGATCCGTTTATTTGGAGCCAATACCGGCAGAGAGACACATGAAGCATACGGCTGAATCTGTCTAAGCAGGATGAAGACGGGCTTAAATGGCACAAAGTGTTGCCGGGGGGAATCTGAAGAGGTCGCAGGTTTAGAAGCAAAACACTTGGCAAAAACCCACCTGCTATTAGGATATACCTAATTAAACAGGACACCCCCGGTTTCTCCTGCCAGACCAGGAAAGGGGTGGCTCGCCTAGCGTATCTCCGACCTCCTTCGTCAATCAGCTGCAGAGCTCTTAGGCACCACGCACCGCCCGTACCGCGGGCTCGGATAACCAACCTCCTGTCCCATAGCGAACTGTGGGATGCGGCTCGTGTCCTTCTCATCAAGCCTGGGCTTTGTTGCGGGCTGCGAAGCGGAGGCAGACGGAGAAGTCTCTTCCCTTCAGGTCTGCCGAGCAGGCAGAAAGAACACCTCTACTAACCCCTTAATCCGAGAAACGCACCCAGTATGCCTCTCCCTACGAGCTGGAGAGCCCGAGTTGCTGGACATGCGGATTTTCTTTTGTTTGCCAGCTTCCCGAGCTAGCAGGCGGAAATTTCTTTACTTTTTTCCTCCCCCTCTCTCCCAAGTTTAAGCCCCCTATCGGCAGTGTCTCAAGAAGGGCAAGAGGGCCCCGGTGACCATTTGAAGGCGATCAGAACCCCGAAACCTGGGCTGGTTGGGAATCCTTGCCATCCCAAGTAGATATCACTGACAGGCTTCTTCGCAGGAGAATAGGTTCACGAGGCTCCCTCTTCACACAGATCTTTCAGGGATATTGATAACCTCTAGAAATCTACATAGGAGGCATTCCAATGAGCAGAATGAATGATATATGCCCCGAAAATAAGAGTACAAGAGGGAAACCCTCTCCAGCCTGACACGCGACCCCCCCCCCCAAAAAAAAAAAAAAAAAAAAAGAGTCTGATCATCCAGGTGCTAACAAGCTCACTAAATGTGTGAGCAGGTAATGTAGGGAATAGCAACAATGTTAACAGAAAACATCTAATTAACAATGATTTCATTTGATTCGGAGGATGAAAAAGCCTTTTAAAATCAGTCCAGATTTACTGGCCTAAATGCAGCCAGTTTTGGAATATGAGGAGTTTACATTCTTTCAAGATGTCATCTGAGGGGTAATAGTGTCGGTGAAGTAATGTAGTTACACTGTGGAAACTTTTGTAGTCCCTTTCTTGGGAATTTATTTCGGTGCTTCTTCATTTTATTAGGAACAGACTGACTCCATCAACTGCGATCTCCGTGTTTAGAGGCATGACTGCTTGAAGCACTTAGGTTCCCCAATTTGCATATTTCTCCCGACCCCAACAGCATCACTGGATCCTTACATTTTCAACCTTTTCTAAGTAGGGGAAAGTCAGAATAAAACATGACTCCCAAGTGTGCAGGGTGACGAAACCGACATGGAAGAGGGCTATCAAAATTATCTCTTTGCCCTTAGGATGAGAGGAGTGAAAAAATGAAATAAAGAAGCGCGTCTCCTGAGAGCGCCCCGGTGACCTTGTTTCGGCAGTTTAGCCATTTCACGAGTTTCCCGCTGATTTGCAGCGTGTTGCCGAACTCCTGTCGGCTCCCCACCTCCTTCGGGGGGTTACCGTGGGGGATGGGTGATGCTCTCGGTTCTGTCCTTCTTCCGAAACATGGGTCGCGTCCACATGAAGAGAGAGAACCCGCCAGCGAGGGTGCGGAAGCCGGACCACGCAGGCACCGCTCCACGCCACGTGTGGTTTTGTTTTTTTCTTTTTTTTTGAGGCGGCGCCCGTGACCGGCAGCGGGTGTCGCTCCCGGCAAGCCCTCTCCTTCGGAGGGGTGGGGGAAGGTGTACTTTTGGATACCACCACGTGATTTTTAAGCACCGGTCTATGGTATCAAATCCGTATCCTTCGGTTCGCTTTATCCTAAAAGGATAAAGGGGTGGGAGGATGGAGGGGGAGAGGGGGTCTAATTCTGCTCATCCTGTCTACCCTCACAATCAGTGACAACCGACGACGTGGATAGTGGACTATTCCTTGCCCTCAACCTCCCCTCCGACCCCGCCCCACATGCATCCCATGGAGCTGAAAATGTAGGTCAGGATCAATGTGCCTGGTGCCTGAGGGGCCGGATCCTGCAAAGCTTGGAGGAAATTCAGAGACTCTCCCCTTCAAAAGTCAGTTTCTCAGCCACTAGCCCATCACGGGTAAAAAGAACCCTTTCCACACCCCCTCTTGGAAGTCTTCGGAGGGGATCAGGGGAGCTAGTGCTCAGCAGGTAGAGCCATCTGCCCAGAGCTTTGCAGCAGCTTGAAGAAAAATCTCTATAAAACTAAACAGGCAATCAACTGAAATCTATCCTCTTTAAATAAACTGATTCCTTAGTATTTTCCCAGTATTGTTGTAAGTTGTTGTCTGTGATGTCCCCCAGGGCTCTTTCTTCTGCTCTCTGATTTGGTGTATAAAAGCACCTCTGAGTGATGGATTACTGTGTCATTGCAGCCTGCGAAGGATTAATTTGTTTCATTGATTTCTCTTTAGGCAGATTGCCAGAATTCTCTGCTTCCCACCTTTCTCCAGGACTTCCAGCAGTAATAGACAGTAACAGCCTAAGACAAATCAGCCCATTCTTGTAAAAATAGAAACACAAAATCCTGAAGTCCCTGGGAATATAAAGAAGTTTTTTCCTTATGCGGTAGACCCACTAATTCTTAAAGTGAGTCCATCTTCTCTCCTTTCACCACTTCCCTTTTATAAAAAAGATTACCATTTCCTGGTGGGAGTTGCTTAGTCTCAAGAGCAATTTCAACAAGCAGTTGGATGTGAGCAGTGGGCATATGATAGTCACAGAGAAATGTTCTGTTCATGCTAAACAGCAGGGGTAGGAGTTACAGGAGTATTGCATAAACTTCAAGGTTCATTCTTTCTTAAAATCACCTGACCACCTACAGCTAATCAATTATCTATCCATCTACCTGTCTGGGATATTGAGATAAAATTCAGTTTATGTCAGGTCCTGGAGTTGCTTGTCAGATGTATGGGGGGGTGGATGGGACTGGAATGTCCCTGAGCAATTCATCTGCATGCTTTCAGGATAATCTAATAACAAAATCAGGCCTTGAAGTGTTGGGCTGTGGTGAAAAAAGGGAGCTGGGCATACCTTTTGGTGCAGATTGTGGAACCATGAGGGAAGAGAATGAGATCTGCTGCTGTTACTCTGACCACAGCACTGCTCTTTTTAGATCTGCTTTATCAGCAGCAGAGGCGAGTCAGCTGTGATCTTCTGTTTGTTTCCACAATGCAGCACTAAATAGTGTATTTATTTAGTCTTCACAAGTTAAACTTTAGGTGTTCTTAGTGCTATGGTAAAAAATAATGTTGTCATAGACTAGTCTTTACAGTTTGGGCTTGTGGAAAGCTGTGCTGGGCCATGCAAAACCAGCACTTTTAGATATCATGGAGACTAGAGAAATGTTTATTTTACCTTTGTATCTGCCTTGTGATGAGTGTAGCTCAACAGCTACTTTCAAAGGGATGGTAAATTTATTGTACTGGATAGTACAGATCCACTGCATAGCAAATCTAGGAAATTTTGAAGTTACAACACTATTATTTTTCCCCCCCTGCTCTCTTGGAGGATGTTAACCTGCTACTTTCTTTTTAAATTTTCTTTAATTCCAGGTGTAATCCAAATACCAGTACTTGGGTCACAGCATGGTTTCCTTGTTATCTCACAAGAAAATATGCCTTTCCCTGACTGAGTAATATTCTTGTGTTTTCTTGCGTGAGATCCCTCTGTGGTCTGTCCAACATTCCCTGCTCTACCTAACAGGTTTTGAAGGAATTTTAAAAGTAGTCATAAGGAGTTCACTCTTGTTTTCACTCCTAGGAATCCCTTGAAATCCCTATTTTGTCTGGGGAAACCCCGCAGTGTGGGTTAGCCTGAAGAAGGACAAGGGTGGATGCCTCCAGGCATGGCAGCCTGGAAAACACTGTTATCCTTAGGAATGCTGCAAATTTTCCTTCAAAGGCTTCTGTGGTGTAACAGGGACCCCCCCTTTTCTGGCGCAACACAGGCCCTCTCTGCCTGGCATTCTCACTCCTGATAGTTTTTCACTGTCAAGTAACTTTGAAAATAAAGGCATAAAATGCAACAGTTCACATTTTTCCCGCTTGGATAGCCAAGCCCCAGGGAGGCTTGGCTCTGAGGGCAGAGTTTGTCTTGCTTGGAAGCAAACTGTCTCATCCCCTCTGCCCCTTCCTCCTTGCCAATCCTTTTCAATTTACACAGGGGAATTCTTCCGCTCCTTTGCTAAGCACTTTCCTTTGCTAAGGAAAGTTATGCTCTTGATTAATAATGATAACAATATTCTTGGCTTAGAAAATCAGAGTTAGGAGCAGAGACAGATTTCTACCCCTATCCCTCCAGTTCACAATAAAACAGGCAGAATCCATCACAGACCAAATTTAAAATGCTTAAGTGAAGCTCACATCCTTTCATCCCTTCAGGACTGGAAAGAAACAGAGTCTGTTAGATTAGGAAACATTAACCTCTTGCATAGTTCTGAATGTAGGATTAATGCCTACTGAAGGGACAGCTGTATGACCCTCACATACACTACTATACATTAGGGCTGTCACTCTATTGATCAGGAGAAGTTTGTGTGAAGAAGTGCTCCCCACCAGGGAGGAAAACAGACTAGAGCTGGAAAAAAGCATTCATACTCTGCTAAGATGCACTTTTTAAAAACTCAGTTCCCATTTCTGGCATCCACAGTGCAGATGAGCTGAAGTCTGCATGCTTCACCCTGCAGACCTGCAGCATACAGACCACAGTTTTCAGCTCAGATCCTGGGACTTACTCATCTTTGGACAAAACAGACCAATGCCAATGCTGGTTTTGCACATAAGTAGAGTATTGCTTGGACTCTGCCCACATGGGGTTTTATGTCCTTGTGGGATTCTGACTCGCGGTACTTTAGCATATCTATTCCCATTTAGCTAATTTGGAAGAGACTGGTCTCCAAGATTTTCTTGCTTATCCTGTAAACTAAGAAAAAGAAGTAGTGATGAATAACATGTTTGTCAAACTTTCTTTCCATTAAAGTATGAAGTCTTCATGCTATGAGAGCACAAGTTCATTGTTTCCTAGGGTTTGCTGGGTTACATACAAACCCTGAATTTGACTCTGGTCACATCCTATCTTCGTGTTAGTCTAACTCTTCTTATAACATTGAATTCTACAGAAGCAACAGCAATTTCAGTGTATTTCTGAAAACAGACTTGTTTTAAGGGCCCATCAAAACACTCTGTCTTATTTCCCTTACTAATATGAAATTTAAGGGACAAGTGAGACTTTGGGATTGTTCTAATAAAGGTGAGAGCAGTTGTTTTAGATTTGAATCTTTCAGTCAAGGTAGTTTTTGCACTAAGAGTTTTGGCTGACAAGTTTTAAGGGTATTGTACTTGCTCTTTGCAGTGCTGAAACCCTGCAGTTTTGGAAGATGCAAATATTGGCTTTGGTAAGCCTGAATTGTCAGGTGTAAGGAAAAACAAACCTGCATGGAAGAGAAACAAAGCAGTCTCCTCCGATGGACAGTTGGGGATTTGTGCCTTGCTAAGACAGGTCCATATATTTTGTAGAAGATAACTACTAGACCCAGGGCCCAACTTCTGGAAAACACAAAAGAAAAGATCCTGACTAAAAAGGTAAACATTTAGTCAGAGCTCTGATACAGTTTTTTCCCTGTGTTCAGCAGCAGTGCGTAACTTGTTTTCGCCTGCATTATTGGAGGCCATGCATTTGTAGTTGCATGTGTAGGTAGGCAGGGAACTGCTGCACACACGAAAGCTGGAAGTTAGGTGTTAGAGGGCATCAGTCCTGCTGCTCTCAGCTCATTTCTAAGTCATTTAGCTCAAACAGCCAGATGAAGGGTTAGAAAAAAATAGCATGGTGTAGCAAGGTACCCAAAAACTGGACAGCATTATTTCTCTGGAAACATGTTCTCCCAGCAAGTAATTTGACTTTTTCCTCCATCAAATTTATTTGTTTTTAATTCATCTAGAAATTTGAAGTTGTGTAATGTGTGAAATGGCATTCAAGTGGTTAACACTCATGTACTTCTGAACAGTATTTGGAAAGGAAGTAGATCTCTTGCCTACCCATTAACCTCTGCTATTATGGGGCTTTAAACCAGCAGCAGTAAAATTCACTTCCCTGCATTAGGTGTTGCTATATTGCAGATCACAGTTTTGTAGTTTGCAAAACAGTGCAAGGAAAACCATAATTTAATCTGTTTGGTTAGAACTCAGCATTCAATGAATAACAAGTTTTTGCTTTTCCACAAAAAGTGTGAACTAAAACTCCAAATGAATGAGCAGGAATTTCTTGCTTCATATTTTACATCTTGCTACATATTTTACAGCCATTGTTGTATTAATAGTTCATTTTTTCCAAGTGAGTAAAAAGTATGTGGCTTACCACACTAGTGCCTCATTACTAAAATCACAGGCAGAGACTGAAAATGGTGGGATGCTCAATAGTTCCGGTGCTTTATGTAGCTATTAAAATTAGCTGCACCAGAACTTCTTTCAATTTACACTATGTTAAAGGAAGTTAAGGAAATGCAGTTCTGAGTCTAATCAGCTTTTCAGCTTTACTGTATTCCAATATATCAAGAAGACCATCACTAGTAAACCATATTTGTGTATTGGTAGAGATCATGGCTCTGGAAGGGAAGTAGGGTTGTCTCATTCCAAAATCCACTGATTTTTAACATGACAACCATTACACATGTTCATGAACTTGTGACTAGAAAACGATCCTTGTCAGACAGTCTTTTAAAAGAGCTCAACATGAACTTTCTTGACGGACTGCTGTGGGACTCCTTTAGCTAGAAACACTGACAGTGACTTTAGCTGGAAAAAATGCATAGGTTTAGTCCACACTGCACACTACACTAACAATACATTTTGACTCTGTGCGCTCCATCTTCTATGCATTTTAAATAATTTTTGAAATTATGTTAGCAGTCAGAAAGGGCATTAAAATTAACTATGATACTTCTCTATCAAAACTGTGTTTTATTTTCTGAATAATATTTTCAGGTTCTCCCCTAACATTTGAGTAGTAAAGACAAAAATATTGCAGATTTTATGATGCTTTTTGTCATTTTTTCCTCAGCTTTTGTAACTGAGGCAAAATTATCTTGTCAATGTTGCCATTTTAGTTTTCAATTTTCTTTCTTCATCCACTGTCTGGTCTGTGAGCACTTCCATGGACTTAAGTTCAGAATGCTATTTTTTACTGGAAATAAAAAATGTTCGAAAACGTGAGTTTTTTGCGGTTACACTTCTGTTGTAGTTTACATTTGATTTGATATCGTCCTTTTGAAATGACAACAGCTTTAGAGAAGGTTGAAAACATATGCAGTGATCCCTTGTGATCATTATAAAATAGCATGGGAATGCCTACAGCAGTAGGAAGAACACCCTGGGTATATTCCAGTTTGGCTAACTACATCTTGTTTTTCTAAATTCAAGTTTATTTGTAAGCTTGATCCAAAGCTTCCAGAAATAAGTGTTTTCCCATTAGCACTTTTTAGACTTGGACTGGTTGCATTTCACTGCTAGGTGAAGCCATCTCCATGTTCTGTGTGTTGGTTTTATTTATTTATTTACTTATTTACTTAAAATAATAAATAACCTTTGAGTTTACAGGGAAAGTGTAAGCTTCTCATCTGGATGATCAATAAATGACCACTAAAATCCTTAAAATAATTCTGGCTAAAATAACACCAAAATATACAATAAATTCAATTTTATCAGTTTTTTCTTTGTCATACAGACCCTCACCATGAAAAAAAAAAATTACACCAGTACAAATATAAATGACTACAAGAGGCAATTGTCTGTCAATGGACTTGCTTTGTAGGTAGGGGGAGATGTCAAGAATAAAGCATCTCTCAGCATGGGTGCACCAATCACTTAAAAATTGCCTGATTCAGTTGTCGGGATATTGAAAACATATATTTAGAAATGCATGAGATAGCAATGGATAGTATAGCAAACAACAAGTTAAAATTTCCATATAACAGAAACTGCAATTAAGGGACTTCCTGCGTAACACTAGCTGCATGGCTCAGAAGCTTTGCAGCAAAAGCTTGGAAAAGGAACTAAACATTAAAAACCTGCACTTCTGAATATGATTAACACATATTAAACTACAACTTCAGCACTATTTCATATTTAAGGTGGTTGTTTCTTGCTTCCATCTCTGTCTACAACTATATATCTGATTCTGCTAGACTACTGGTAAAAATACTGATTTGGATGTCATACCTTATTAAATAATCATACAATGTAAAAGATGCTTCTTAGCTACAGAGAGAGGGTAAAGCAGTTATTCTTTAACAAATGCCATGCTATATGAATTATGTAATTTCCATGGTTATAAAACAATTTGAGAAATTGTACTGTAACAATATGATATATGCTAGGATTGATTACTCCAAAAATCCTTTCAAGAGGAAAATTGTGGGGGGATGGGGGAGGGAAAGGCTTTTTTTTTCACTCAAGCTTCACTTCCTAGAGATTTAGCTTCTGTGGAGAAAAACCTCACATTCAGTTGTTACATTTAGTGGTCACTCAATTTGTGTATTCATTATATGCATTAAATAGCCAAATATATTCTTTTCAGTACTTAAGAATAGTTTAATTTATTCTGCTGAAAGAGAGATAACTATCAGAAATAGCAATAGAATTCACATAATGAGATAAGAATACCAGAAAATCTGAGGATTTTAGTACAGTCCATTATTCATTCAATTCCTGGCAGCCTTTATGATTACAAATCATTTGATTGACTAACTAGACATTCTCAAAGTGAATTATGAATCAGGTTCATTTTTCCTGGTTGAGAGTTGGTACATGTTGTAACTCTTCCACTTAGTGATATATATCAAGTTCTTGTAACAGTAATAAGAGATATAATCAACTCTTTATTTCAGGACAAATAAATTGGCTTTTCAAAAATGAAATGTGGTTGCTAACATTTTAACAGTGTGCAATGTAATTCCTTCCTGCTATTCTCAGAGTGCAATCTGCTGTGATGACACAGCTTTTGAATATTTGACTTTGCTGAAATTATTTTAAGAGCCTCACACCGTCAATGCAGGCATACTGATCTCAGTGAAAATTTGGTGTTGGGTCTAAGAGCAGTGAGTGGTCCCTTGACTTGTTGAAAACAAGCCTCAGACACTGAAAACCTGGGCTGCAATTTGCCCTTTTGTGCCTGGCTCTGATCTCAGCTTGGGGATACTGAACAATTTTAAAGCTGTTTAAGTTTACTTTGAAACACAAAAAAGGAAAAAAAGAAGAATCTCTTCTAAAGTGTGCTTGACCCTCAAGTCCTCTTGCATGAAAAAGTCCCTCAGGCTTTTGTGGAAATTATGCAAAGGGAATGACTGGCAGGTTAGGGTAGGACTCATTTGTAGAACAAATGCACAATCAGATCACAAATCCCTCTGGAATAGGTTTAGTGAGAGGTGCATTTCACCTTTGAATCACTACAGGGAAAACAAAAAACAAACAAAAAAACCAACAAAAAAAAGACTGCTCAAAATCTGTGCAAGTGAATGTCCGAGCAGAAAACCACTATGAAGGGCATTTGTGCCTGGCATCTGCACGGCAGATGTAGCCAATAGTGTTGGTTTGGGTTTTCGGGGTGTGGTGGTTCCTGGATATTTATGTCCCTGTCAGCAGAGCCAGCTCCCATGTGTGGTGATACGGGCTGGCATGCATGATAAATTGTTGGGTCTGAGGGATAGGGTACACCAATTTGTGTATTCATTATATGCATTATATGCAAATACACAATTATTTTTGGGTCCTCTGGTATGTGTGCTGAAACAATGCATATTCACGCATTGGGTTCTGTGCAACAACACCACCGCCACAGGTCAGAGTTTTGCAGGGAGGAAAGGACTTTCTGCTGGTTAGGGAGGTTAGCCTAGCGTTTGTGTGCTTATTTTAGTTACAGCTAAGGGATGGGCTGATATTCAGTTGTTGACATTATTTATAGAACAATTTCAAAGATTTCAATCCCCTCCGTCTCCCTTCTGAAACACAAAAGCACAACTCTAAAGCAGGATCTTTTGGGAGGAAAGATGTATTACCACTTTAGTTTTGGAAGGCCTTAATGTGGTCATTCATTTTACAAACAATGGTTAGAGACTTTGGATTTCTTCTTTATTCATCTTTCTATCTAATTTCTAGTCTTCTAAGAACCTTAATTAAATGCTGATTAGTTTAGAATATTATTAAATAGCTCTCATAGGATTTTTAAAATTTCTGATTACATCATGAGTACAGATTATTAAATATTCTGTTCATTTTAAAATTATGATTAAGAGGATAATACCAAAAAAGATGTTTGTAACAATTTTAACTAAGCTGTGTTAATTGAGTTAGGGGATAAGAAATGAGATTTAAAGGGTGAGAAATGACTGAAATCAAACCCTGCATAGTTTTAAAATCAAGTGGATCAAGAGAATGGTCAGAATGGAGGAGATGTGGGGGCAAAAACTGAATGAATGGTTTGAATAGAAAATTCACTTACTTTTAGGTCACGTGTCTTCTCTTTTGCAGAAATGGTTTGCAATGGCACCTGATATTGTGTGGTTGAACATGAAAGGTAAAAAGTGCCTGCTAGCTATCAAAAGGCTACATGTTGCTCATTGTCAGGCAAAGGTACGCAACAAGAATGGACACAGAAAAGTCTGCTCAAAAGGTACCACACCTGACAGCTCTGTATCCACTGATATGCACTGCAGATCAGCCTCCAGCATGCCTGGGTCACACTGGTTGGGATCACTGTCCTAAGCAGTGCATGGAGTGGCAATGATTTTGTTGCCTTTTTTTTTAATATGTCAAGTATGGGCCACCGTTCTGATCTGACATTTGTTTGTTATTACTATTTGTCAGCATAGCATGCATTTTTGCTAGGTAATTTTACGTATTGCTCTGAAATACTGGTTGGGAGTTAAATGCCCCGTTTTCTTCTTTGTGGCCATCTCCCAGACCCTCACCATTCACAGGGCTTTGCATGGGATGTTCCCACCTCATCACTTGTAGCAAGAGCATGGCTCTAACCTATCTGGAAAACAGAGAGTAAGTGAGTAACCAGAGACACTTCCATGATGGAGTAGCTTCTGGAATCATCTGTACTTATGAAATTTACATCACCCTTTGCAGTTTCGTTCTGGGCATGTGAGAGGAAACCAATACCTGTGAAACAGACTAGGGAAAAGAACGACAGGAAAGCAAATGAAAAGCAGGGTGCAGAACTTAAGCTACCACAAAGGGATGATGGAGGGAGTGTGCCTTTGTTCAAAAGATTGACACAGGCAGTCTGTTAAGGACCAGCTAACTCACATGACAAACATCAGGTTGGCTATCACATGTATACTGCTTGCATATGGATTCCTTACACTTGGTATGTGCTGCCTCTTCCTTTGGAATGCTTGCTAGTTTCAGAAGTTTTGTACTGATTCAGGGCATAAAGAGAAATCTAAAACATCATACATCCCAATGAAGCTCGGGAAAAGCTGTGTGCAAAAAATCAGCTCTTGAACCCCAAAGAGAAAAGCATAAAATGAATTTGAATTTAACCAAGAATAATCAAATACTGTAATGACTGATGGAGGCATTATAATTGCAGGCTGAGTTATGTAGGCTGGGATTTAATATGTACCTCTTTCTTTCAACCTTAACAGCTTTAATTATTTTTATAAACAAAAACACAAAATCAATACATCCTTAAACACTACTAATAAAAAAATTAAGTTATCATTGATATTTGGAAACAGAAATCGAAAAGAACATATTGCATTCACACCAACTACGTACCAAGCAGAATGTTAATAACATTAACCTTTACTCTATCAGATATTTTCGAGAAATACCACTATATTTTTTGCAATGGCTCATATCTGTCATTTAACTGACATGTGAACTTTTCTAAGTTTGCCAAATCACTGAGGCCTGAATACCATTCAGCAATGTTAATTTTGTTTTCCTATTCCAGTTTTTACACAATTATTCTCATGGCAATCATTCTAGCCTTGAGTATAAATAATACTTCAAGTGGTTTGTTGATATCCAAAAAATGATGTGTATCTACATTAAGAGATTTTGGAATCTAATGGGAAAACCATGCATATTATTAAGATGAAATGCCTATTTCTTTCCTCCCAGATGGGAAGTAGTACAGGGTAGTGCCATGGCATATGCATTAATTTTATTCCTTCCGCAAATTTTAGCACATATTATTTTTGCAGATTTTGAGTCTTTGCCTCCTACCCAGTATCCAGGAGAGTTAAAAAGGAATTTGCTGCAGAAAAGATCTCAGTCTTAACAAGGACCCTGGATAACTCTTAGGTGAGCTGAGGAAGAAGAGCTTGGGAACAGTTCTGCTCTGGAGAAGAGAAAAAATGAGAGTTCAGTAGGAAGAAATCCTGAGGAGGATTAACAGGGGCATAATGAGAGACAGAAAGTGTACAATTTTCCTGGCTCCCATATTTCAGTCCTACAGACTGGCTATGTTGGCTCTGAAGGTTCGAGCAATAAATAAAGAGCACATTTAAAATGAGGAGGATTACAACCAAAGAATAATGGGAAACATAAATCCCAGTATCTGTTCATCAGTGTTGCTACCCCATTAAAACTTAGTCTGTAACAGATTTGTTTCTAAGTCTATGGATTTCTTGCACATTATTTTCCACAATTTTATTTCATATTACTTGCTTTTTCAAATTCCAGGCCTTTTCTTAATTTTTCTTGCTTTTCAGTCCAGTGGAGCTTTGAATTTCCTCAGGACCTAAGAAAGTGGAAGGAGCACACTGTATTGCAAGCTGAATGTTTGTGTGGGAATGAGTTGTGTGGGAGCATTTTAACCAGTGCTTTATAGATACTCAAAAGACTAAGTTTAAAACTGTGATTGTTAATGTTTGCAGATGTGTAAGCATAGCAGGGTCTCATCTTGAAAGACTGATGGTCTGAGGAGACATGAGACAGTACAAAACGAGGTTTTGACTTATTTGATCAGTGTTTTTCTCTTTACTGCTTTACTCTCTGTGTTCCTGTAAGTTGGTCTTTGTATACGTTAGGGCTTCACAACCTGTGCCTATCATTTACAAGGAGTTGTAAGTTAACATCAGTTAATGGCTGTAGAATCCAGAGTGGGTGCTGAGTCTTGAGGGAAGCCCTGGGTAAACCAGCTCAGAGGAGTGGTGCGGGGGCAAAATGGGATTGTCCTTTCACCCTGGCTCAGCCAAAGGCTGCAATAAGGCATCTACTGTATTTACATGAAGGTGAAGTTACTCCTCCAACTGCAAAGAGGAAAATGCAGATGCACAGGTGAGCATGTGGATGGAGAAAAGGCATGTGTTGCACTCCACAGCCCACCACGCAATGCAGCTCCTGGGAGAAGCCCAACCTGTCACACATGCACAATGCAAGCTGACTGCCTGTGCCTCTGTAGAACTGCACAGAGGGCCATGGTCCTAGGCACACGCTTCTTGATTTGAGAATCACAATGCCCAGCCAGGTCAGTGCCAGCTACATAATGAATTCTAAAAACACAGATTTGGTGCCCAAACACAACAGTGCATACCTAGCTGCAAATCTACATAAAAATTGATACTTTTAGTATCTGCTTAATCTATCTTAGTTTTAATTTGACAAACCTACTGTTATGAAATATCTCAGTGTTCTCTCTCTCTCTCCACTGAGCAACTATGGTCAAAACATCCCGAGTTTAGACATCTCATTTAAGTGCTACCACTAGATGGGATGAAGTCAACCTTCATTTCTGTAGTCCTTTTTTTGTCCTTTTTTTTTTGTCTTCTGATTAACACAGATGCAGTTTTAATCAGGATAACTTTTGTTGTGTTTGAATTCCTCTTTGTGTGATTCCCAGCATTTCAGGCAGTGCAGCACTGCAGCATCACACCCCTCTCTGGAATGCTATTCCCTCAAGACTCCAATGGCAGAGAGAGATGGGTAATGTTTTCTGAGCTTCTTTCTCTATTTTTATTCTTCCTCTATTCCTCATTTTCTATAGAGGATCAAAATGGATTATTTTCATCTTGACATGCAAATGCCTAGGCTCTGCCCTTGGCTGAGATCTCAGCATTGACTACATAAGTGAAAGATATGGGAGTAGTAGCATTTTAATATCGCATATGGAAGTGGCAGTCTTATTTCTTAAGGAAAAAAAAAAGAAAAAGTTACTGTGGCCCTTTGTGCCTCGAAAAAAAAAAGCCTAATAAAAACATTTCCTCATGCGTTACTGAATACTATATTCACATGCAGTCATTGGTCTGCACAGAGGCAAATGAACATCGTGTGCAGCTTGATATTGTTGTACTCTGATCTGCCCATTTGCCATGCCAAAAGTATCAATGGGAGTAAAAGACACATGAATAATTTTACCAAGTCAGATTATACCTCCAAATATGAACATTTAATAAGTGATGGAATTAGAACAGAAATAGGAAGGATTTCTAAGGCTGCTTGAGAAATGCATATAGAGATAAAAAGGTCAAATTCTTCATCAATTTTCACTCTGCACAACAGCAGTTAAGTAAATGAAATAACATGACCTGCAAATTGGTGCAGGATACAACTCTCAGAATATGTCAATACACCATAAAAGTCATCATGTGGTTTCATGTTAACATGAAAGAAATGGTATCTGACCATGAAAGCATGCACACCGGCTCACTGTTTCTAATTATTGTAATATTCTTTTTGTGAAACAACAGCAGCAGCAAACACTATCAAGAAATTGCCTCCTGGCTAACATTCTTGGCAAATCCTCATGGCTATTTACTCAAATGAACAGCCCAACAAGTAAGTTGTTAGCCTAAATGAAAATTATAGCAGATAAAAATTGTCAGCCTGGGAACTGAACTAATAAGGAAAAAATTGCACAAAGCTGATGGCGCAGTTTTGAACACTGGGAAGAATAAAGGAAAGCACAGCTACTGAAATTAACTCATGAGACTGAGGTAAACAGGAAAAATCCCCATCCATTTCTACATCACACATAGCTGATTAGTGCAAGATTCAGCAGTGCTGGCTTAACCATGCTTTTACACATTAAAACTCAAGACAGTGTTTATGGTAGGCAGTGAATTAAGTGTGGACTGACAATGTAGCAGCGTGGTGCTACTGCTAACTTTCCTTGTTTTTCACTTGTGTGCAGGAAAAGTGACAAGATGGGGTTAGGCAACCTGGACACATTCTTCAAAGCATTGCAGAGGAGTAAACAAGGTATTTGTAAGAGGCTGGGGAAGCACTCTGGCACAAGGTCCTGAGCGGGGCGAAGGGTTGGAGGGGAAAGGTGGTAAGCCACATTGGGCTTGTTCTGCAGAGTCCCTGGCTGCCGTTCAGGTTAAGGTCTTGGAGACAGTCCACCAACAGGCCTTCTGCCAGGAGATTTGTTACTACAAGAGTTTTGCTTAGGCAGGATTTTATTATAAACATTGTCTCAATCCTCCTTTTATAAAAATCTATCCCACCTTTCTCTTCTACCCCAGGAGGAGGAATATTTTGTATATATATCTGGATGAAACACACAAACAAATCCATTTCCCATGGATAATATATTCAGAGTGATTTGCTTTTCAGAGTCAGAAGCTCAAAATCATGAATTTATTATGCAAAGTAATAATTGCAAATTATATTGGCAAACTCCATTCCAGAAAATAAAAAGGAGTATTAATATAACTAAAAGGATTAAAAAATACTGGCTGTTAACTTGGGGCTACTACAGATATTTTAGGAGGTTATATATCTCTGTTCCACCTAAACCACCAGAGGCAGTAGCTTTCATTTTAAAGGTCTAGTGAGATACCACTATTAATGGGCCCACCTAACAGCGTATGTTGTGCTTATATTGAGTAGTAAGACATGGAAAGAAAATGAAAGAAATGCTTAGTGCCGTAAAAATTTGCATCTCTTTCTAGTTCATTTTTTAGTGCAAAGAAATGGAATATATCAGGGACAGAACATGAAAGGATTTGACTTCAGTTTTTGGGTCAAGCTAGGCTATGCCTTTAGTGGGATAACTGGACAGCATATTTTGACTTTGTGGGTCTTACAGAATCTGAAATGCCTCATTAACAATCCCTTGGAGATATATAACACTTCCCAAGGATGACTGGAGCAGACCAGCTGCTCCATGTGAAACTAGGGGCAGGTGGCTATCCCTCCTTTAAGATGCCCACAGGTTCCCTGCCTGGCTTGGTCCTTTCTGGTCATCAGCAGAAAGGGGCACTTACAGCTGCCATAGTCAGGATCTTTAATGCAGTGCTTGTCAGCTACATGAGATTTATTTGTTCTTCTGGATCTGTATGTTATATCAGGGGTACTCACAGGATTAATTTGCAATCATGGTCTTCTTCACAAAAGCCCACAGCTCTCTGCTGCCATAGGAACATTTTCCTCTCTGGCACACATGTTCCATTAGAAAGCATTCTGTAGTAGATTATGTTATCCAGGCTAGTTGAAATTTGTGAGTAATTATGATAAAAATAAAGATAATATGCTTGTAAACTTTGCAAGTGATTATTGCAGTACTTATGGTGTAATTCACAGAGATGGCACCATTAGAAAGTAACGAAGCTTGCTAAGTTAAAACTTTAGTGACATTTTTAACATTTCATGAAAGCATTAAGACCTGAGTGCAAGGATGGGATTCAAGTGCTCTACAAGTTATGTTTCTGTCTCTGTCACATATGCTGGCTGTATTCTTGAGAGAATATAGTGCTTCCCTTCCCATAAGGGGGATGCTTGAGAATCACTTGCTGATATCAGCCCGGGAGGAACTTATCCAGATTGTGGTGTGAGAGCCTCAGTGTAGCTAGGCTTCCAGGCCTGATTGAAGTTAAAGCCTGAAGGGATGTGCCTTTCTGAGGTGGGGAGAAGAGTGAGTTATTTAGCATTTGCAAGGGACTTTGAAGACTTAGGAGATGTGGGAGTTTACAACCCACAGCAGGAAACAACAAACTATCTAACCCTTATTACCTCACACCTTTTCTCATAATGTGCCTTATCGATAGTGATTACTGTGAAAGGGGTTCCACCTTGTTGAAAAAGGTCATTAATAAAAAAGAGGTAATTGAGATGTTTAGTGTTGTAAACATTGAATTTGCTAAAATTCTCCTTTGTTGAACAAAAAACTCTGTTTTGTTTTTCAAGCAGAGCAACATATATCATGATTCACAGATTGTTTACACAGATCCCAAGACCAACATGCCTTAGGACTGAAAAAGGGGAGCAGTCTGCAGCCTCCAGCCTTGCCCATCTATGTTATCAATAGCACGTACAAAGGTAAACCTGCTCCTCAGGTGTCACAACACAATTCCTCCAAATGGAATCGAACTGTAGTATGGTCTTGGTCTTCCCATCAGGTGAGGACAGAGAGAAATTAACTCTTTTAAACATGCAGTAAGTCCAACTAAAAGCACAGTTAAAATCAGAAAAGGGAATTGGAGTTCAGCAAAACTCAGCAAAGCTGAGTAACTACTCAACTAAATCCAATTATCTTTGTATTTGTAGAGTTATTCTTGCGAGGAAGCTGTTTTGGGAACTCCAAATAATTCTTGATGTGGCAGCGTTTTGATATGGCTTGGGAAGTTCCTCTCATTTTACATGTTCTCAGTAAAATTGCTGTCATGACTGATGACCTCAGCAGCAAAGAATGAGGCATTCTGTATCTCTCCATCCATTGACCCAAAGAAACTTTGCCATAAGGTTTAGCAATTAATCTTGGAGTACTACAAATAGTTACAACTGAACTCTACATGCCCAACAAATGAAAAAGTATGTCTTATATCATGCTGAAGTGCAATACTATTAGAAAAAGCTAACAACAGAAATTCTAGTATGAGCAGAAGATGCTCAGGTTAAAAACCATTCTGGTGGTTCCCAAATTGCATCAAATCAATAATGTAAAAATGGAAAATCAGGTCTGTATTTTCTTACTAGGGTCTCAAATCTGATTTTGAAGCTTCAGTTGGCCCTACTGCCTTGAAAACTACAGAATGATTGGATTTTCTGCTATTTTAACCTTCAAAATGTTTGGCAGTCTAGACTCCTTTTTCTGCTGGTGAAGAGAACAAATCAGCTCATCACTGTGTAAGAGAGGCAGGCTCTGGGTTGCTGACTTCTGAAGACACCAAGGTGATCCTGGTGATCCTGGTGATCCTGGTGATCCTGGTGATCCTGGACTGAAGTGCCTCTAAAGCTGATATCATGCAGGTGACTCCAGCATGCAATCCACAATACTGAATGAGCAGTTTACGTTTCCTACCCTGCACCTCAAAACATGTTCAAAACAGCAGACAGAAGCATCTATTCACTCAGTAGACAAACAATAGACTTCATGAGTGTAGGTCTTACAGGATTTTTTTTGTTTGTTTCTCTTCAAACTGAGAAGGGAAATACTGTTTTCTGTTAAAATATTTTGGAAAGAGGACATAGAAAGTGATAGTGACTGCCCTCTTCTTGTAGTGTAATAGCCCTATTGTCAGAGCTGTCACAGAGGAAGAGGGACACGTGGGTCCCATTTCCCCTTCTGCCTCAGGCTGCTCAGACCCATGTTTCCTGCCCTTTAGAGAAAAGGCTCTAGTCAACGGGAGGATTCAGTATTCACCGAGGAGCCAGTGAGCGAAGATGAAAGGGAGCTCATGGCTTCAGGGGTCAGAGGATCCTTTCAGTTGCACTCTCTGCTCCCAGGATCATTTCTGTTTATTTAAAGACTCCTTCATGTAAGCATACACAGTCTTGGGATGACAGAGTGACACGGTTTTGCCACTTTCTGCTGACCCACTCAACATAGACTGTGCCTTGTAAAAAAAGTAAGGAACACATGTGTTTTTGTTGAACAGAAATTGAAGAGATTGGGACTATTCAATTGACAAAAACGAGTAAGAAGGAATATAAAATAGCACTGTTTGAGATAATGAATTGTACTGAGAAGGTAAAACAGGTTCTTTGTTTATCCAATCAAGATAATAATGAAGAAGAAAGGAGAAAAAAAATGTAACCAAAGGAAGCTTTTCTTTTCCTTTTCTCTATCTCTTTTTAAAACAAAAGCTGCAATTAACCTGTTGAACTAATTTCTATTAGGTATAATTTAGACCAAGAGATTAGTAGTCTAATCCAAAAAGGATTAGACATGTATATGCATAATGAAAATACCCATAAACTACAATAGGTAGAATATTATCTCAAACCCTTTTACAGAATAGCTTACCTCTTAATACCAATTGAAACCTATGTACCTCTGTCTAGTCAAGGACCTTGTGAAACACTTGTCTTTTCATCCAGGGTCTGTACTTATCTACCTTACTGAAAAAACAAAAAAGGCAATAAAAGAAGCCAGCTACAATATAGTGTACTCCTCTGCATTATTTCTGTTCCAGGGGAGCAGCTGTTTTATTGCTTAGATGGAACAGTGATTTTGCAAAGTTAGGTGATATTTATACTTCTTATATTAGCATTTTTACACTATAATTAAAATTCAGCCCTGGTAAATAGAGGGAGAAGCATAATCTGACCACCCAGCTAGGAATGAAATGTTGGAGCCATTTCCATAAGAAGAAATCCACAACCGTGAGGATGTGATTTTCCATTATAAGTGTACTCTTACTTGCAACAGGAGTGAACTGACAGCAAAGGTCTTTGCAGAATAGCTTTGCAGTATACCAATAATGCAGTGGGAGAGATGGACAGCTATCAAATTCGCTATGTGCCTTTTCATGCAGGCTGGGGATAAACCTTTCCCCTGCACTCTGTTATTAGGTGCACAATGAAAATCTTGGAAAATCAGAGAGCATTTCAGGATTGGGCTCTTCTTCCTTCTCTTCCTGGACTTAGTTATTTAGAAATTAATAAGTACAGGCAGATCTTAAAATAACTACAAAGGTTTTATAATTGGTTTTAGTGTCTGGGAGGCCACAGAAGTTAAGAGAAGAATAACTCTCACATTATATTAAGTCAACAGTTATTTACTGTCTGTAGTAAATGTCAAATCAGAATTTCATTTGAATTTATATAGTCTTTTCCTCTCTGATCTCTTTTTTGCTGGTCTCTTGGGCCATCTAAATTTTCTCATTCCTGAGGAAGGCTGCCCTTGTAGCCCCTTAATGTGACCCTAGGGGTGAGAAGACCAACTGGTTTTCTGTTTACTGCTGAATATATTGTTTTACTGTTATGAAAACATAGAAAGGTCTTGCCTTGCTACCAGACCTGCTATCTCACATTGTCAAATTCAGAGAAATAGTTTCACTGTAGTTATATCCACCACAAAGAGTTGAGCATCAAACACTGGATTCCTGACTGTCCTTGTGTCCTCAGGTACTACTAAAGTTTTTGTAGTCCAGAGGTGTTCACTGCCTTAAGTGTCCAGTACTAAAGAAAGCTTGTTCTACCAATATAAATTTATCAGCTGAAATCAGCTGTGAATGATATTTAATAATTTCAGAGTTCCTTTACTCTTCGTTTATAATTTGTCACATTACTTTATTACTGTTTGCAAAAGTAACAAAGGATATTGCAACAGAGATTCATTTGGGCAAATTAAACCTTCAGTGGAATTTCAAATGCAGGCATTTGTTCTCTGGGATTAGACATCAGCAGCCTGTGGAATTATTTCTGACATTTCATCCATCATACACTCAGAATAACTAAACAAGCTGGTGCTGCTGTCTTCGTGCTCAAAGAACAACTTTCACAGAACCTTCCCAACATATTAATGTCTGGAATCTGGGCTTGGAAAGTTCAGAGAAAAAAGAAAAATCTTCCACAAGTAAAAGGCAGAGATCTTATCATGTATCAATAACATGCATTGGGAAGTCTGTTCATAAACATATCTTTAGCTGGTGTAAATTGGAATGACTTAACTGGTGTATGTATATAGATTTAGTTCAGTCCTGGAATTTTTACCACAGGAGTGACTAGATCTACGACTGTGAGAATCTGGACCTGCTCTTCTGAAAGCAAACCATGAAACTGGTATTAGGTGGAATGTAAGGTGGACTGCTTCTTTTCCTCTTCTTTGTTTGAAAAGTAAATGGTAAAGCACATAACTTTTCAGCATAACCTCTTGCACTCTGCAATTTTCAGTCTTTTCTTGAATCTCTGAGCACATACTTCAGTGGCCAAAGTTTTACTTCAAGCAGCTCCTTTCAGGCCAAACATGGTCAAACTAGATTAACTGTATTATGTAAATACCATAGCATTAGTGAAAAAACCTATGGGCTACCTAATTATTAAAGGTCAATAACCCCTTAAACGATATTAAAATTTTTTTCCTAATAAACCAAAAATAGGTTTCCCATTTTGGACAGACCTTCAAGAATTTTTTCAATTACAGGATGTTTCCTTCCCCACCCTACCTCCTCCCCTCCCCTCCTTTAAAAAATGAATATAACGTGCCTTGATGTAGCACGGTCTCACACTGAAATCTACAATCATGTACCTAAACTAACAAAAAAGGTAAAATCACCAAAAGGGAGATTTTAGAAACAGAAGGCATAATCAGATAAATGAGAAGAAAGTTTTGAAAAGGATTGCAGAGGAGTAATATAAGATATTGCTGGTGTGCTTCTTACTTCATTATTGTTTTCCTTCAGTAAAAGTTCTGTCAGCTGGGGAGGGTTACTCACATGTTTTTGAAGCTGGGTCTAATTTCTCTGAAATCAGATTCCTTATTCCCAGGACTCCACTCCACAGTGCCAGCACAAACATACATCAGCAGCTGCACAGCACTTTAGAGAGCTAGCATGGACATATCAAGCAATTACTCCATTTCAGATCTCTGTCCATTATTTTCACTGAGCAAATCTGAAGTTGGAAGAATCAGTCAGAGAAAGCAAATAAGCATTTTGGAAGTCTGAGTACCTCATGTGAGGAGTGAAACTCACCTACTGCTTAACCTTGTAGGTAAGAAGTGCTGATGTGAAGAATGATCCCTTTCCCACAAATAAAGGTTTAAAAAGTACTTGGATTTTCACTCTGACGAATACAGTGAGTGCTGGTGCACTGAGCTAGTGTCAGCCTTACTTCTGTCAGGGGCAAGTGTAGTTCTGGTTGCTTCTGAACTCAGGAAAAATGTGTGCAAGCTGATTTCACTTCTGGTGGAATCCCCTTTGAGTAGGGGGCTGTGCTGTGGATGAGTTGAGTAGAATGAAGTGAATGAAGAAATTAAGTTTGAAATTCTTTGTTACTTCCACAATTAACTTTTTGTTGTTACTGAGCCTAGATTTGTGCTGTTTTTTTTTAGTGTGCACGTATGTGTCTCTGTGTGTGTGTGAAATACATGCTATTGTAGACAGACATTGAATTCTTGTACAAAAAAAGCACACCTGTCCTGTGGCCTGAACTTGACAAATAAAAGTATTAACAAGCTACTCATTAAATAAGCAATAGTGTAACCATGCCTTTGCTTTAAAGGTGTTGGTGTGGCTGAGGTTTGTTAATAATACTTGTGGTGTCCCTTGCTTGACACCAGCAAAGACACAAGCTGTCAGAAAAAAAAGGCAGCAAAATCTCAAGCAGATCTCTGCAAGCGTATGAGAAAAGAGAGGCTTTGCTGTTTACCCACATGTTGTCTTTTGGCCTGTATGGTATTGTTAATGCCAATAGAAGTGCTACACTGAGTAATCTGAGAAAAAAGGAAAATACCCCATGCAGATACAATTTACCACAGTGAGGAAGTCAGAAACTTTCAGGACAACATCCTCATGTTTTACAATTTTCTAATATTTTAGCTACTTAGACTCCATCCTTCCTTGCATTTTCCCATGTGAACATTAAAAAAATTGACTGAAATGAACGAGACAGATCTTTTCATATGTACAGTTAGATAGATATGTCTATTGCTGTGGACACAGGATTGTAAATATTGATAGGACAGTTTTGACAGTTTCCCACAGTTGTCATCTAAAGCAAAGCTGTGGGACTGTGGAAAAAGAACCTTTACCCTTTGCTTCCTTTCCTTCACCCTCAAAGCAGTGAGATTTACCCGAGGTGAGCATCTGGGGTGAATGGCCCTACTTGGATCCTGCTGGCAGAGGCGGCCAATGTTACTGTAGATAGTTCACTCAAACTCTGCCACTGATTTACAGCCTGGTTCTTTATCTATCCTCCTTCATTAATGTATGTGTAAGTGTATACAACTGGTTAGATGTCTCCAGTACTAAAATTTCAGCAAATTGTGCCACAGTAGGAACAAATACATTCCCACCAGTGCAATTTGTTAATTTTGCTCTGGATGTAAGACTTGTGAGCAGGTTCATGAGCAGTTCTGGGACCCAGGCTTACAATCATCTTTGTATGTGTCTTTTCCATCTTTGTCCTGGACCTGTTTAATTTCTCTGAGAGCACATTTTTTTGAGCTGGGAGAGAAAGTAAGAGAAAAACAAAGCTGTGCGGTATGGCTTAGAAATACTGCCAGGCTTTGCATAAAATGGTAGTTCAGACATTCACCCAAAACATGAGAGGATCAGTCCTAATTCCTGAGTCGGTTATAAAACTGCATCAGTGCAAAAGATAGCACTGAACACTTTTGAAGAGATGGGGTTCGATGTCAGCTTGAGGGAGACACGTATAGATCTTAATTGCTGCAGAACAGAGACAGGCATCATTTCAGGGTTAAGGATTTCCCAAGATGTTTTAAAATTAGGTTACTTTTTTTATTTTTTATCCCTCTAGACTGTTTTTGAAAATCTGGTTCTGCTTCTAAAACATTCACAAGCAAAGAATTATGGAAGATATCTGTAACTGAATACTTTGTAGCAGACAGTTTTTTAATGAATGACTTAAAATTTCTTTTCTGTCTAGAAAAAGTGAAATTATTTTTTCAATCTTGTTATTGGAGGCAGAGAGTATAATGTGTGGCCCCTGTGTGGCGGCAACAACTTTTTTGATTTACAGAAGCAGACACAAATAGTCTGGAATAAACAAATCTTGAACAACAGATGAAACTCGGTCACTTTGATTTCCAAAGTGGTTCTGAAGAAAATGAGAGAATATGGCAACAAAATAGTAGTCCACTCACCTGTACTGATCACATAATTAAGATGTGAACCTATATGCCAGACCTAATATCACTTTCTTGCACAAGGATAGAAGCTCAAAGAGAATCTGTGCTTCATGGTGACACTTGAAGCCCCATTTCCTACGTGAAGCAAGATACAGCATAGAAGTTAGGCCATCCCTTGACTCATATTCCTCAAACTGCTCTCTTGTTCTAAGCTGTTTACAACCACAAACTTTGAAAAAGGTTAACAGTTAAAAAAAACAAGGAGAGAAGGCAAGACACCTACAACACATAGCAATAGCCCTGCCCAGCATGAGAAATCTCTTTCAAACAAAGAAGAGTTGGTTGGATCCCCAATCTGAAGTGAAGATACCAACTCTGCTGTACTATTTTTTATTTCCTGACCTTTAATATCTGTAGAGGCAAATAAATACTTCTAGATGAGAGGAACTACATTTTAGACGATTAAAGTTCGGTGAGTTGAATCCCAAACATCTTTTACAGCTAGATATTTCAATGAGCAGTATAAAACCGAAGTCCCTGTCAAAGATAAGTTTTATAATGTTTTATGGTTATGCCTTTCCCAAAAGACATGAAAAAGTTTCAAAAGGCTGTGATATTTCATGTATGACAGTAGCTGAGAGAGACAGCACAAAGCCTAGGCTGCAGATAGTAGCTACATCCTGTTTCCCTGAATAGCCCTAAAAATTCACTGCCAAAGAACTAGACTAGGTGTGCTAAGAACTCTAAGGAGGAGTACTAGCCTGGGCTTGGTATACTAAGATTTGTGTCAAGAGAGATACTATACCCACTAGGTTCCTTTCTAGCTTCTTTTGTGTTTCTGGCTTGTAGTCAAAGGTTAATAAATGCATGCTCAAATTATCTTTTGCCACAAGCACATGTATTATGGAGTGAAAACCTGACTATTTCTACACATCAAGTTACGCAACACTGCAAGGGTCAATTATGACAAAACCAGGCAAAATTGTGGCCCTGTTAGTGACAAGTGCAAATTTGATTTGACACAAGCTGGGGAGGATTTCCAAGTAAAATTTGTAAATTTCTTCATTGGGCATCACATCCTTTGTCTCAAGCATCTAAAGTCATAAATGCCTCAAATCAACATGGAACCAAAGGGCATATGGAACGGTTAGTGCTCAAGCGCTGTTGCTAAAACTATGGTTTTCTTACTAGAAAGGTTAGCCCTGACCTCAAAGTCTATTGTGTGATGCAGTCACAAAGACAAATTGATCACTCCAACAACCACAACCATGCATGGAATCTTAGCAAGCTGCTCATCTTTAACCTGCCCTGAGGCTCACTTGGTGGTTTGCAGTCACTCTACACATCTGTTGACATCAACAAGGCCGACAGAAAAGTATGTCATTGATCGAAACTTCTGCTTTGATTAATTGACTCTATAATTTGTCTCTTTGAAGGGGGAAAAGAGACTATATAATTAACACCTTTTGAAAGAACTGTGCCTTAATCAAGTATAATTATTTTTCTAGATTAAACCATTACAACCTCTTCCTGTACTAGCAAATATTGTCTTAGGTCAAATGTGGTATCAGTAAAAAAGTATTAATGTATTGACCTAAAATAAGTTGTGCTAGGACTTGTTTGTGTGTGGCTCATTCTGGAAAGTACTGTGCCTCCTCCATCAGAATAACCTTCAATGAAGGCCACACATCACAGAGTACTGAGTTCCTGAGTAACCTAGATTTCTAAGACAATAAATTACCACTAGTAAGTCACAGAATATTTAGAAAGAGCAGCAAGCAACTCAAAAATGTCCAACTATTAATTTAACTTTTGAAAAACTGAACAGACAAAAAGACAACAAAAAATTGTTAAGATGATAAGCTACATGAAGCATCAAATTATATTTAAATACCTCCTGAGTGGTCTGTTTTTATTTTTATCTGTGTATCATTTTACCCAATCACAATGTTAACGTTCCTTTCTTATTCTGGGTATAAGACCATGCTATTCACACTGGTTTTCATGTATAAGAGATTCCAGCTCTATCTGATACCATGGTGACTACTCATTTCCTACTGGTGATCACCCACTCATCCCATGGCTAAAAAGAGAAACACAGAGAAGGATCACAAGACTCTGTAATAATGATGTACACTTTACATATACTCATATTCTAGCATTGAAGCGAAAACATTGTATTCTGCTTCCTTACTTTGCCATTTGCTTGGTGAAAACCTTAAAAATTAATTGGAGGTCAGTATTATTTAGTTTCCACCTTTTAAAAATCTTTCTTGCCAAGATAATTTGTGCAGACCCTCCAATGCCAAATATCACGTACATAAAATAAATAGAGACATTTGTGGACAACATGTTGGCAAAGTATTTAAAGTGATATTCTTCAAAAACTATGAGTACTTTTCTTATCATGCACAATTTGGATCGTACTAATGCAGTTGCTGGTGCATGTACTTTGTATTCAGGCTCTTAGGACATTTTCATTTGTTAGGATATGGCTCTGCCATACATTTCTGTCTCCTGCTTTTTCACTACTCTTAAAAACCTTGTCTCTAGCCCCGGTTGCAATGCTAGAGTTTAATTAGAAATTTGCAGATGTTTTCCATAGGCTACATAGAGTGGGATTTATGTTTCATCAATGAATGTACTTTGGCTCTTACTTGAATATATATGCATGTACACCTCAAATACATGGACAATGAATAGATCCTCAAAAACCAAACACAAAACACTCAAGCACATACTTTCTACAGCACTGAGAAACAAGACATTGATGTTAGGGCTATCACTTTTGAGGTATATGCAGAAATAGGGTGGAATCTATAATATAGGCACAGAGAAAATTCTTGGTTTTCCTTCCAGTTTAATGATCTTTCACCCACACACTGAAAATGGGGATGCCTCCTCTCTCCACCTGAAACTAGCTACTTGAAAGATTGGCATCTGCCTGCAGAACAGGCACACCTTGAACTTAGTACTAGGTGGGCAATGTTTTAATCATGGCTTTGGTGATGAAAAGGCTGGGAGTACATTTCTTGCACTGACCTAGATGAATACAACACCACACATCTTTGCTGCAATCCAAGCTAGTTCCCTGATTCAACTTTTCCTACACACAGAATCATAGAATCACAATAGGTTGGAAGGGACCACAGTGAGGGATCTGGTCCAACCTCCCTCCTTAAGGAGGGTCATCCTGTAACAAATGGCACAGGATTGTTTCCAATATCCCTTGAATATCTCCAGTGAGGAAGACTCCATATCCTCTCTGGGCAATCTGTTCCAGTATGTGGTCACCTGCATAGTAAAGTTCTTCCTCATGTTTAGGTAGAACTTTGTGTGCACCAGTTTCTGTCTATTGCCTCTTGTTTTACTGGCTTGCACCACTGAGAAGAGCCCGAATCCATCCTCTTGATACCCTTCCTTTAGATACACATCTATAAGGTCCCCTCTCAGTCACCTCTTCTCAAGGCTGAACAGGCCCAACTCCCTCAGTCTTTTGTCATAAGAGATATTCTCCAGATCCTTGACCAACTTAGAAGCTCTCTGCTGGACCTGCTCCAGGAGCACCATGTCTCTTGTACTGAGGAGCCCAGAACTGCTCACAGTACTCCAAATGTACCTCACCAGGGCTAAATAGAGGGGCAGGATCACTTGCCTTGACCTGCTGGCAATACTCCTCCTAATACATCCCAGGATTCCTTTGGCCTTCTTGGCCGCAAGGGCACTGCTGGCTCACGGACAGCTAGCTGTCCGCCAGGATCCCTAGGTTCTTCTCCTCAGAGCTGCTTCCCAGCAGGTTGGCCTCCAGCCTGTGCTAGTGCCTGTGGTTATCCCTCCCCAGGTGCAGGATCCTGCATTTATCCTTTTTGAATGTCAGGAGGTTCTTCTCTGCCCATCTGTCCAGCCTCTGAAGGTCTTTCTGAAGGGCTGCACAATTCTCTCAGGCATCAGCCACTCCTCCCAGCTTTGTCCACAGCAGACTTGCTGAGGAGGCATCTGCCCTTTCATCCAAGCCATTGATGAACAAGTTGAACAGCACTGAACCCAGTAGAGAACCTCGGGGCACAGCCCGAGTGACAGGTCACCAACTCGACTCTGTACCACTGATCACAGCCTTCTGGAATCTGTTACTCAGCCAGTTCTCAATCCATCCTTGTATCCATTCATCCACCCTACACTTCCTGAGTTTGCTAATGAGGATGAGAGACAGTTTCAAAAGCCTTTCTAAAGTCAAGGGTAGATAATATCCACTGCTCTCCCCTCATCCATCCATGTAGTTTTTTCATTGTAGAAGGCAATCAGGTTGGTCAAGCATGATTTACCTTTAGTGACTCCATGCTGATTACTCCTGATCACCTTTATGTCCTCCACACTGGTAGACATAGTGTCCAGAATAAGACACTCCATTGTCTTTCCAGGGGTTGAGGTGAGGCTGACTGGATGTTAGTTCCCTTTGTCCTCTTTCTTGCTTTTTTTGAACACCAGAGTGGTGTTTGTTTACTTCCAGTCCTCAGGCACCTCTCCTGATCTCCCTGACCTCTCAAAGATGATGTGAGAGGCCTATCTATGATGTCAGCCAGTTCTCTCAGCATTCATGGATACATCCCATTGTGGCCTGTGGACTTGTGGATGTGAAATTTATTTAGGTGCTCTCTGACACAATCCTTGTTCATTAAAGGAAGGTCTTCCTCTTGACATTCATACACCCTGGTCTCCTGGCGTAGCGATCCCTAAGGGCTGATGTTATTGGTGAAGACAGATGCAAAGAAAGCATTCAATAACACTGCCTTCTCTGTGTCCTCTGTTACCAGAGTCTGCCCTCCATTTCCTAATGGGTTCACATTATCCTTTGTTTTCCTTTTGTTATTTATGTATTTGAAAAAGCCCTTTTTTCATCCTTGACATCCTTGACTAGATTTAATTCTGGACTGACTTTGGTCTTTCTAGACTAATTTCATTTCTACTTATCCTGACTACCTCTCTATATTCACTGCGGCCTGACCTTACTTCCATCTCCTGGGAACTTTTGCTTATAGTTAAAAATGATAGGGGTTTATTAATTTATAGGGTTTTCTTGTGCCTTTGGCCTGCCCTGTTCTTGAGCCTTGAGGAGGAGAGCCTTAAGGATTGACCAACTCTCCTTCAGGGAAAGAGGGGTCCCTAAACATATTCCTCTCACTGAACAGTGACAAACATAACTGGTTTACATGTTTCTGTGTCTTGATACATTGCTGAGTTTGGCCTTTTGGAAACCTTGGGTTAATCCTTCCCCATCATCACAGCAAACTGCCATTTTGAGTTTACTGAAAAACAGGAAAAGAAACCCCTCTTAATTATTGACACAAGAGGAGAGAAAGCTGCCCTCTTGAGTCCTGAAAACTGGTGTAAAATGTCAAAGCTAGAGAGCTCCTCTCCAGTAAGTTATTCTCAGTAAATTTGGTCTGTTCGTTGCACATATACACATATAGATCTGTCTTTATATATGCTTTCTCTTCGTGAAAAGCATTCTGGCTACTTAACAGGCATGTGGGATCCTGCATAAGTTATGCTGATTTTATATGATTCAAACTATAAAATATAAAATTACATCTCATTTTCTATATGCATATACACAAACTATGTAGAACATGAAAGATCAAACTGGAAATTCTTCATTCTCATTTGTGACTATTTTTTTCATCCCATGATCCCATTGGTTTCAACTGGGCTGAGTAAAAGGTCTCACATAAGACCACATTCTGGCCTTGTTTTAAAACCACATCAAGTCTCCAATCTTGCAATTTGATCTGTGCAAAGACAGTCACATGATGTCAGTGGGCTGTTTTTCTGGCGTGGGAAGACATTTCATGGATCAAGGCCATAACAGTTAACTACCTAAACAAGAACATGACAAAGCTTCACTGCAACATTTAATCTGATGTTTTTGAGCTTATATTAACTTTTAACTTCAGAGATGTGTAGTGTTTCTCCATCAAAAAAGTGTAATATTCTTAAAGTATTCTTACAGCTTTAAAATGACAAACACGGCACAAATGTTTGAGAATGGCATTGTAGTCACTTCTGTAAGCCTGAAGTGGACTATAGCAGCAAAATGGCAATGCCTACAGAAAAGGTGTTATTTTCAGGACACCCATTCCTCCTCTTGGATTCTTCCATGCTTGTTTGTCGTTGCTGCCTTACATTGAAGTTTCCAATTTGCTTGTGAGCAACATGGGTATGAAAGCTCAATCAGCTACCCAAAAGGTTTAACAGACTACTAGACAGAGGTGCTATTTCTGTGACAGTGAAACAGAGGTACCTACCTATTTTAGATAGCTTTATAGTGCCAGTCTGCTTTCTATTTTAATATTACCAGTGATCAGGAATATGAGTACTCTGTACAGGGTACTTTTCATAAACTTTTACTGGACTCTGCCCAGCCCAGTCACTATCTCTGCAGTACTTCAGTGTGTTCTCTTTTTACACATATATTGGATATTTCACTCCTTTAGTATAAGGTATACAGATAGATGGATGCACCCACATGAACCATGTTGCATCAGTGGGCAGCCAGGTGTGCATTACAAGTGGAAAGACTGTGGCTTAACATGAATAAAAGTCTTCTATCATATTGTACATGAGTTGATCTTTAATGACTTTATCTATTATTTTTTTATGGCATGAACACCACTGTAAGATTTGCTGGTTATCAACTGTTAAGCCCATATAATGAAGTTCCTCTGCACCCATAGTTTCAGTTTTTAAATATATCTTCCCTGAGTGTATGCAAAAATATTAAAGGACCCAGAATGAAAACTTTGCCTTTGAGCTTCAGAGGCTCTTAGCTTGTAAATTAACACTGATGTGCTACATGTCTACAGCTGCTTAGAGCAGGACTGGAATGTCTCAGATCCATGCAGAATTGAATTCTTTCTGCATGTCCTTACCTCATAAAAAGTCATATTGCTGCCCACAAAGGTGCAAAGGTTGAAAAAAATTTCATTTCAGATGGTGTGAATCCAATCCATCTCCCAATTTTGGATTGCCATTTTGATAATTTCCAGGAGCAGCATAATGGCTTGAAGGGCATTCCAGTAGGATTTTTCCTTGCTGGAGAGGAGAGCTGCAGAGGTTAATCAAAACAGGTACAGCCCTTCTTACCTGTTACCACTTCTGCTCATCTCCCATTCAGCATCTGTCTAATCTGTGCACGTTCAGTACAGTATTCCCTATCTGTGTACTCAGAAGGATCTGAATACAGCTGTCAACATCTCAATCAAGGCACAGTTCTAATTAGATTTCTCTATCATAGTGGAAGGAAATATACTTGGAAAGTTGCTCCATGCCATATTTCAACCACCAACAGTAGTTGTTTTTGATGAAACTTCTATTATGGTTAAAATAAGGACATCTTTCTAGTTAACTTCATGTTTTCACTTAAGAAAGATTTTTGAAGCAAAGGTGAAGACCAAAAAGCTTAGCTCAGGATGTAAAGGCATGAAAGTAAAGGGTAGAAAAATTGAAATACTTAAATGTAGGAGCTTAAAATGGAAACTGGTGCACCTCTTTAGCCATGGCTATTTTCTGTACCAGTCTACCCGTCTGTATGAAACAGATGAAGGCAGACATATTATCAGTTTTGAGTTGTTTTTGCAGTCAGAGAAGGGGATGTCTTTAACAAAATAATTACTTGCATGATAATATTAATAATATTGCCAGAAAAATTAATGCCACTGAGTACAAAAAGTATTCAAAACAAATAGGGGTCAGGATCAGGAACACTGGAATGTGAATATTCAATTAACAATAACAGAAATGATGTGGGGCGTGGTATTTAAATGATGGGTGCCTCGGGCCAAAAGTCCTCAATAGCAAAGCCAATAAGATATCAAAAACACCCCAGATGACTGTCTTTTTAGCTCATGAGAAAATCCATGTTGAAAATGTTTGCTGTTCTGACAGCAAAACCAAACATGTTCCATAATGCAAGCATTAAGAGGATGTGTAACCTGCACAGTATTCACAGCTAGGAAAATGGTAAGAAGGAGAGATGCTTGAGGAGAAAAAACTTGCTAACCAGAGGTTTTTACATTGACCACAGCACCCCATGTCCCACATGCTGATTTCTCAAGCAAACCTGTTGCCAAGAGAAATTTTTTCTTGGACTGTAAAATTCATAGGATGTGCTTGGCTTGCATCAAGAACACAGCAGTTTATTCCCCACACAAACAGCTCTATCTAGCTAGGCTGGATATAAGCAGAAAGACTGCTTCACTAATTATTTATACAAAGATAGCTGAATTCTGGAGGAGTCATAGGAACTGGAAGTTGGTTACTTTTGATTCTTACTGTGTTTTTGACTTTCAGGGCTGTCAGTCTACTGAAAACCATCTAGACCTTCATCCACAGAAAGGTAATTCACAAGTGATTTTTTCCCCCCCAAGAGTACTGATACTGCTTATTTAATAACAATAATCATAAAGTATTTATATAAAGCACAATCTTTACTTGGACAAAGAATTTGTCTTCCAACCTGTCCCACTGGCCACAGCTACCAGCATCAACCTTGCTGCAGATGTTTGCACTGTGAGAAGAATATTCTTACATGTCCTGGAAATTCATTACACCTGTGCGTTCCAGCAAACAGAGGCTTTTTCAAATCAAAATGACTACTTTTATGAGTCAACTGGAACTTATTTGTAAGTGTTTTCAGATTCAAGTCAACTGGTTTTTACACTATGCACCTCCTTCTTTCCCCTTTTCTACCCACTTATAGACCAAGGACTTGAAATTCTGAAACAAGATTAGCAAGTGATGTAAGAGGAAAAAAATTTTCCTAGTGCTTTACATACTGTCGTCCACATCCTCTCACTTGTTCATGAAATACAGCCACAATAGGGGATATATGAAATAAGTTTGCAGTTTAAAGCAAAGCTACAGTGAAAGGGGGTGAGAGAAGAAAGAACAGTGCAGCCAGTGGAAAAAGAAATAGCATTTTGGACGGACAGAATACTGTGGATCTACAGTCACCTAGGACCATAAACTGAACCTTACTCTGTTGTAAGAACATTTTAAGGGCTTGTGGGATTTGGTCTCAGTTTAGGCTCTGGGATTAGCATTCCACTTGTGCAAAGTATCATGGAATTTTAATGAATACAAGTAGTCAGAGTTTCTGCTCTCTCCCAGAGATCTGTTTATTTGCTAATTTAAAGACACATTTCACATCTGACTTCAGTGGTGTATTTGCACTAGCACCATACTGAGGCAATGGTTAAAAAATCTGATGCTGAGAAATGTGGCGTCTGTGAATCATATATAGTCCTAGATACACACATAAATGTTTCTCCAGCTTAGATAATGAGATTTTGGAACACTGCAATGAACACAAAGATCTAAGAGTCCAGTCCACTTTGCTGTTGTGAGGGGTTTCTGGTTTTAAAATAATGGAAAAAAATCAAGATATTATTTAAGTTTCTGTTCTAAATGTGTGACTATTTTTCCTTAGGAAATGAGTCTCTAGGACATGATTAACTTAGCACTTGTTTTTGTTAAACAGAATTGTTATATTGAAATAACACACCAGGTGCTTTATGCTGGGTCTTCAAGGGGAGTTGGGTGTTTAACTCAATTTGGTAAAACCAAACAGTCAATTTTCAAAGTCGCTCTCTTAGCTACTCCTTGTCTTTATTGCAGGTTTTCTGAATTATTTTTCACTTTAAAATTTTCCTTTAGAGTTGCAGGGACCCATCAGCATCAAAAATGAAGGGAGCTTGGTAAGAAACTTCTTGGTCTCATAATGACCATCTAAAAACATTCATCTAGCTTCAATCAAAATTCTTGACCCAAATCTAAAATTTTGTGTGAAGGATTCCTATGCCTTGAAAAAGACTGTCCAAGAAATTTGTTTTTAGCCTTAGATAACGCATTGTGAGATGAGTAGTAGATGTTCTGGGACAGAGTTTTAAGCCTTTTACAGATATTTGCTTTGGCAAAAAAGTAAGTAGCCGTCTATGTAAAATCTGGTCACACAGTCCTGGAAATCTGGCTGTATTCTTTTTGTTAACCAAAGCCAGACAATAGTATGAAATGTGGTCTTTTTTATTTCAATAGCATGAAATATTTTGTGTAGTAGTTGCTTCTTAAAATGACTATGAATTTAAACAAATACCAAAAAAACAACAGCTTCAAGCAAAAGTGGAAACACCTGACCACAACATCCAAATCTTCCCATTTCATACAACATTTCATACAACATTTTTGGAGCTTAACTGCATTCTCTAGTGCAGTTTCTGAAGCTACAGAAATCCTTTCTAAGTACTTTAATGTCACAGATGATAGCACATGATCATTTACTGAATTTTAATAGTTGTGTTTTTTTTCTAATTTAAGAGTCACTTAAAAAAATTGTTATAAGTTGCTGGAGCACAGTCAAGTTTTGGTAAAATCTGGCTAGATGACATATTCTCTTCATTATATATTTGGCAGCATGAATATTCATAGCTGAAGTTTTGTTCCCTGAAATACAAAGTTTGTAACAGACATGAGATTGTGTTCTTAACAGTGTATATGAAACAATTTTTAAAAAAACAGCTATACGTGAGGTTAATGACTCAAACATGACTCAAGCAAATCAACCACTTAAATGCCCAGGGTGTGCATACCCATCACTGGAGACAACTGCTGGTTGTTGAACAAGATAAAGGAAGAGGCTGATAAGAGGCAAATCCCGTGAGGGGGTTTAGTGATTTTATTAAGCCAATGTCCTCCCTTACATAATGGCTCCAGTGGGAACACTCCCCTGTGGGAGAGTACAGGAAGATCAAGGTAGCCTGAAGGTATTCACCTCTTTTGATGGGCCATAGCTAAGGAGAGGCAGCTGTACAATCTTAAACAATCGAAGACTCCTGAAGTGCTCCATAATCCACAGCATTACATCACTCAGTGTGAAACTTGCTGCTCCTGGGGAGGTACCTGGGCATTCCCACCTGATATTAAAAGTGAATATAAACCCAGGGAACTCCGATGTTTTGTGGGCTTTCCCCACTTCTGACAGATCAAGACAGTGACCATCGCTTCGACCAACAGACATCAAAATTGCAACAATAAAGTCTTGCAGCACCCAACAGGTGGTGACTCTATACCTTTCTAGTTTCTTTTTCTGATTTCTTTCTATTTCTACCTCACATTTACTGTTAAATAAAAATCCGTTCTATTGACTTTGGCATATGGTCTTGTTTGCAATAACCAGATCTTAATACTATATAATTGTCTTTTAAGTCAATTGCTCTGTTGTTGCTCTTCGTGACTCTACTTTCCACAAACTGTATCAGCTATGTTTTTTCATTATTATTTCCCAAATAAGAAAAAAAAAATGAAAAATCAAGAGCAAAGTTCACATGCAAAGATTATAATCTGCATAGTTCTCCATATGTGAGCATATTCAAGATAGCATTCTTATTGATGTAGGGGCTGCTACTTTTAATGGTGCTTTTTTAGTCAGTAAAGTCAGTAGCAGTAAAGCCTTGGACTTGGTAGCAAGAAGTCAGCTGCACGTTTGCATCCTTAATTTTGTGGCTATAAACAGCCGCATCATATTTCCGGCAAAAACAATGGGATTGTTTTCAGCACTGCTCTACTAAGGAGGCATGGCTTTTATTTTCTTCTTGAATATGCAATTAAAACCATTCCAATCACAGAACTCTGCCCCTCATTCACTTCTGAAATAGAGCATGAGAAGTGTCACTCAAAAATAAAAATCCTACCCTTCCTTGAGCCAAATAATGAAATAAAAGCCTAGCTGTGCAGGATTACTCATAGGAGTTCTACTAAAAATTTGAATTCATTGACTAATTGCTAATACTTGCTCCAGTGTGCAATAAATAAGACGTATTTTGTCATGAGTGGTCTTTTTTCCTTCTGTGTGGAAAAGATGGAAGTATTACCTTTGTCCTAGTTTTTGCCAGGACCTGGAGGTTATTCTATACTACCTCACATAGTTGTTGGGGCCAGGGGGAAGTGACTCTCTGGCTTCCAAGAAGGGCATAGCTTCTTGGTGATGGCATTGTCCACTGTTGTTCTTTTCCTTGGGGTCCTTGGTGAGAATTCTTGCTTGTGAATCACCCTCTCTTTTGCCTACTTTTGTTGTTAATATTGCTGCTGTTACCTTGCATTTTCTTATCTCATTGTTGTTTCCAGTAAACTGTTCTTATCTCAACCCGTGATTTTCACCTTTTATGCCTCCAACTCTCAACTCCATCCTGCTAGAGACAGAAGAGGGGAGTGAACTTGTGACATGTGGTTTGGGAGAGTCTTGTTGGGGATGCTGAACTGGGGAGCACCATTCCTAAACCATGACAAGCTTTCATCAGGCAAGTGATAAGGAATTGCATGCATGGACTATAGGCAGGTTCTCTTCTTGCTGGAGAGGATTTCCACCACTGTCTGGGTTCTTGCTGAGTAGTAATGAGATACCATAATGAAACAGTAGAAGACGTATGTCAGATGGTTCTCCAATAACATTAGAAAAAAAAGCAGCTGATGTATGGGATATTGAAGGCAGATTAAGTTGTTAATGTATATTAGTATATTCTTAATTTCCTTTTAATTGAAAAAGACATATTGACTTTAATTAAAACCATTTCACAGGAACTGTCAATTAGCACATGTCAAACTAGTTAATTCAGAACAGAATTCTTTTAATTAAGGTCTGCTTTCCTTTAACTGTGGGGCCAATGAAATCAGCCTTTCCTTATCAAGACTTTAAATGTCTCAAAGAAATACAATACAAATCTCTAAAAACTCTTATCTATTATTAGAAGCCCATATGGATAACATTAAAATGATGGTGCTGGCATTGTTCATGCCACAGACATCAGAGTTTCCTTCATGACTGTTTGAAAAAAAAAAAAAGAAAAAGATGCCTTTGAAGAAAGACTATTTTAAATACACAGATTTATCCTACATTAAAGAGACTACAAAATTTATGACATGGATGCTCACATTTAAATTATTTAATATGTCTGCTTAAATAAATGGGCCTATCCAAATGTGTTGTGTGTTCTATCAGCCAAAGACACATAAAACATTTTCAAAGCATGCAGCATGCAATCCTTCCCTTAAATTAACTATAATCAAAAGGAGGAAAGACACTCAATTATTTTTTTTTTTTGGACAATAGCAGCATTGCTAACTTCCATTGCATGTGCAGATTTAACCCTGATTGCTAATCCGGCGGCGGTGAACATCAGGGCGCTAATGTCACCTCAGTTATCAAACAGCATATAGACCCTGTCTTGACACTCAGATAATTTCTGAATGTATATCTAGTTTGCTGATGGGTCTCCACCTCTTGGCTGATGTACAGAAGGTGTAAAGACCTTCTCATGGTTTCTGGGAGCTGCCATGTGCAACATCTGTAATGCTGGTCACATACCTTCAGGAGTAAGAACAGCTGAGAAAAATGTAACAAATTATAAAAGGAATAATTGCAAAACCTAGACTTAGTCTAATCATACAGGGTTTAGCCACTGTTTTACTGACCTCTGTCAACATAGGATTACAGAGATTAGTGAAAGGAATACTTAATAACTGAACTGTGGATTCCAAAGAGGATTATCTGGTAAGATATTTCATGTACCCTGATGGTTTGTTGAATATATTAGGAACCTGATTATGGGCCTCACTAACTCAACAATAAAAGAAGAATCACTCCCCAAAATTAACTATAACTGGTGTGCATTAAAATTAAATGCATCCTAGAAGTACACTTTACCTAGGATCCTACCCATACCAACTTTCCCCCCAGGGCAACTCTCTGGTAGCTGGTGGGTAGTAGAGCTGTAAGAGTGCCGTGTGTTAAAATCTATGTTAAGTTTTCTACAAAACCTTGAAAAGTGGATGAACTTTAGCTAGATGATCTGCAAAACTGAAGTGTTGTGCCCCAGGAGTTCTTCAGCTCAAGCAAGAGGCTGTGTAGACATGTCACTTCACTGCCTAGTCTCCTGTGTAAAGTGTACCTCGAGTATAACTAATAGATGTAGTTCTACTTTTAAATGTGACTGTAGATTGGTAACATAAGACCCTAATATTTATTCATTAATCCCATTGTGGTCCATATTAAATCTGTGCTTATCAATTTAAATGCTTACCATAATTTAGAACCCATTCAGCAGGTCTAAGTCACTTTGGCACTGAATTGCATATTTCAACTTCTATAACACAGCAGAAACAGTGTTTTGCATTTTGATAATCTTGTTCAATATATTGTTTGTTTCAAAATGGCAATTAGCAATAACTTTTCTTTTACAATCACTCCTACAGAGGCTGTGCATGAGAAGTATGGTTATGTTCACCACAAGGGTTGTAAAACCTTAGGTGACTGCCTTTATTGCTCTGTTATACTGAACTTCAAACTGTAAAAAATTTGAACAGTTTAAATTATAAGGAATTCTCAGATTATGGTGAAATTTTTAATCTTACAGAATCCCAGTCAGATGGTTAATTATTGATGTAGCTCACACATAATGGCAAGAACAACAGAAAAACAGTTTTATGAAGGGAAAGTAATATAGTGAACTCTCACACAAAGCCAGTTAGAAAAGGAATTAAAAGCAGAAGATCTTCCCTGCAAATACACCAGAGCACCTCTCAGCATAGCCTACTATGTGCCATGCTGTCAAAGCATGCAAAGTATTCTTTTTTTTTTGCAATTAATAGTAAGGTGACTCATTGCTTAGCAGCAGCCCTAATATTTACACACCTATGGATTTCACAACTTAGTAGCAAGCTTTGACTTCAATTAAACCTGGCAGTTTCTGATAGCAAGAAATCATTACAGAACTTCAAAAGCACTTGAACTGCAGCAAGATCTTTACAATTATCTATATAATATCTTCCAGCCTTTGTTGGGTCCTTGATCTTCCATGGCAGCCCCAGCCCCCCTGTCAACTTTTCTCTGTAAGAAGTTGAACCTTAAAGCATGCTACTAAAAAAAAAAATATATATATATATGAAAATGCTGCAATATACAATGGATTTCACCTGGTATGACATTCTTTTTGGGATAAATGCTTAATAGAAGTTGCCCACGTGAGTCATGTAATGTTCATGTATTGTTCATGAATCAAACGAAGAGCCATTTAAAAATTACTAGCATTACAGAAATGTAATAGCTTTTTAACAGATTATTTAAATGGCTGTAGCTCTGATTTCCAATCATTTTATCCAAATAGCTATGGCAGAAATATCCCAGAAAAGGGAGTAACTTTCTGATTAAACTCTTTTGTTGTTGGATTTAAGAAATATTTTAGAAGCAAGAATTTCTCAATTATGTATTCATCTTTCAGAGCATGGTCATAGAGGGTGTAACAGTACAATCCCCCAACCCCAGATGAAAGCACAAAGAGTTTGGAGGATTCATTCTGTTCTTACAGTCGCAGTCAAGAAAGCCTTTAAACACATCCAGAGCAGAAAGGACAATTTGTTCTCACTGACCAGTGTGTAGATCACTTCCTCAGGAGTCTTTGGTCCCTGCAGTTTGCCTTGTCTGGTCCTTTCTCCTGTTCCAAGGAGGACTTTGAGTCATGATAGCGGCACTCATGTTAAACCATTACAGCAATTGGTTTGCAGCATCCAAAGATGGAACCCCCTCCCGTTAAACTGTGAGAGTTCCTTGCTCAAAGTCTTCTAGACTGATGTCTTTTGTTTGCTATTGTTTTGAAGCAAAACCCAGATTTTTTCAAAAGCCACTGTCTTTTGGACAACTGTGCCTTCTCTTGGCTATTTTTGAAGAAGCCAACCTTTGTGTTAAGTGATGATAACTACATAGTGGAAAAATAAAGTTAAGGCACCTAGTACATACACAATACTTGTAATGTTGTTTACTAGCTCTAAACAAACATAGTCAGATGGCTGTCATCTTGAACAAGGTACCTATGGACCATCAGCAGTTCACTGATCATAGATGAGTAGCTTCTGGCTTTGCTCCCATTGTCTCTGTGAGCGTATTCCTTCAGGTCACATTGCCTCACACTACAGCAATGTTAACTACTACTTTATTAAACAATTCTCCAAGCATAATTAAAGCATTTGGGTTGTTAACATAATATTGCAGAAGGTTTCAAATCAGCACATTGTATTTTGCAGTGAGGTCATAATATGCCAACATGAGCACATCTAATGAGGAAAACGTTGCATGCAGATGTCTGTTATCCCATAAAATAACGGTGTATTTTTATTTTTATGAGTGATTTTAGACACAAACATTTTATCAAAACCCCATTCATTTAGGAAATACTTAAACACAATGAGCTTAATACAAGAAAGTGTTTTAAAACACATTTTAATGATTATAAAAAGAAAAGAAATTAAAAAAAATGTTCCAAAGTACTTTTCTTTCTCCCGCATGATGAGAAAGAAACACAGGTTATCATCTGGCATATGATTTCTGATGTGGCAGTGAAGTGAAATTGTGCCTCACACCACGTATTCTTTACAGGATGAAAAGGAGTATAATTTAATTTTTCTTTATTTGAAGGTTCTGTCTGGGAACATTGGCTACCAATTTTATTTTTATTGCAGGGCATGGATAGCAAAGTCACATATCCTTATGTTAATGCAGGGTACATAGGAAAGGAATGGGAAAGTATAATTTTTGTTGTTGCTTTTGTCATTTGAAATTTCCATAGTGTCTATGCACACTGGGTACCATTTCATTTTTACTGCACTGCACTGATAGCAATGTCACATATAATTAACACCAATGTAGAAAAAAAAATAGAAAAAATGAAAACCAGATTTCTCCCCCCGCCTCTGCTATTACCATTGTTTGAAGTTTTTCTGTATTCTGTAAATAGAATTTCTGGAGGGTGGTGGATATACTGAAAGATCTTATTTCACTGTAAAAAAAGCGTGACGGTATATGCATTTGTATTGCTCTGTATGAGAGTGGACAGAAAATATAGTGCTACTCACATTTCTTATCAGTGGGATACAAGTTTGTTTAACGTCTAGGAACAGTTAATGTAGAAACAGCTACTTCTGACAAAAACTGGAATAATACCAGAATTTAATTTCCTCAAATCAGTATATTTTATTAAAATTCTTATCTCATGCATCCCAAAATAACTTCTGTGTCCACCTTACTGTGGACAGCTCCTGAGTAGACAATGTGACACCCTCTTTAGGACACGTAGGGTTAATCTGTAGTTGTGGTGGACTCACTCCTCATCAATGACTTGTGTAAATAACAGTCACCAGGATGGACATGGTGCCCACCTACCTGGGCAGACCAGACAGCTGTGTGACTGCTCTCTTTCCCACGACAGGTCATTTTACAAGTTAACACAAACAGCAGACTGGAGTACAGCCCTTGGGTTAACTTTGGGAAATTTGTGCCTTAGTATGGTGCATCTGTTGTGAGCAATTGTCTCAGTTTTGGAGAGCAAAAGAGGTCAGTTTGTTTTATTTTAGAATTTATTATTATAATTTGCATATCATGCCCAACACTGCCTCTTTATTCTTGACTTTTAGAGCAACTATGTTGTGGTCCTGTAAATTGACTTCCATTTTTAAGGAGCCACCCTTGGACAGGCAGATATAGGGCTGCCAATGAGAGATGTCAAGCTCCAGTGTGGTCCTTTATCTACAGCTTGGGTAGTCCTACTAGTCTGAGATAGACCTTATGCATTGCAGCTTGCACTCTGCTCTTTAGGCACAATACTACAAGCTGGTCAACAAAGCTACTGAAAAGACTGGAAGACACATCTTCGAAGAGAAGCTGAGCCTCTGGGTTTATTTAGTTTGGAGAAAAGGAGGCTAAAGGGGTGAGGTCATTGCTGTCTACAACTTTCTGAGAAAGGGAACTGGAGAGGGAGGTGCTGATATCTTCTTCCTGGGGTCCAGCGGAACATGTGGGAATGGTTCAAACCTGGTTCAGGGAAGGTTGAAGCTTGCCGTTAGGAAGCATTTTTTTACTGAAAGGGTGGCCAAACACTGGGAATAGAGGGATGTCCCAAACCTGTTCGTGTTTAAGAGGCACTTAGGTAATGTGCTCAATAACATGATTTAACTTGTTATTTAATTAAAGAACTTTAATTAGACCTGAAGTGGTGAGGCAGGTGGACTAAATAAGTGTTGTAGGTCCCTTTCAACTGAAATATTCCTCTCCTCTCCTCT
>NW_027184085.1:64300181-64314679 GCF_041296385.1 Aphelocoma coerulescens
CCTTCCCTTCCCTTCCCTTCCCTTCCCTTCCCTTCCCTTCCCTTCCCTTCCCTTCCCTTCCCTTCCCGCACCTTCCCTTCCCTTCCCTTCCCTTCCCTTCCCTTCCCGCACCTTCCCTTCCCGCACCTTCCCTTCCCTTCCCTTCCCTTCCCTTCCCTTCCCTTCCCTTCCCTTCCCTTCCCTTCCCTTCCCTTCCCTTCCCTTCCCTTCCCTTCCCTTCCCTTCCCTTCCCTTCCCTTCCCTTCCCGCACCTTCCCTTCCCTTCCCTTCCCGCACCTTCCCTTCCCTTCCCTTCCCTTCCCTTCCCTTCCCTTCCCTTCCCTTCCCTTCCCTTCCCTTCCCTTCCCTTCCCTTCCCTTCCCTTCCCTTCCCTTCCCTTCCCTTCCCTTCCCTTCCCTTCCCTTCCCTTCCCTTCCCTTCCCGCACCTTCCCTTCCCTTCCCTTCCCTTCCCTTCCCTTCCCTTCCTTCCCTTCCCTTCCCTTCCCTTCCCTTCCTTCCCTTCCCTTCCCTTCCCTTCCCTTCCCTTCCCTTCCCTTCCCTTCCCTTCCCTTCCTCCTTCCCTTCCCTTCCCTTCCCTTCCCTTCCCTTCCCTTCCCTTCCCTTCCCTTCCCTTCCCTTCCCTTCCCTTCCCTTCCCTTCCCTTCCCTTCCCTTCCCTTCCCTTCCCTTCCCTTCCCTTCCCTTCCCTTCCCTTCCCTTCCCTTCCCTTCCCTTCCCTTCCCTTCCCTTCCCTTCCCTTCCCTTCCCTTCCCGCACCTTCCCTTCCCTTCCCGCACCTTCCCTTCCCGCACCTTCCCTTCCCGCACCTTCCCTTCCCTTCCCGCACCTTCCCTTCCCTTCCCTTCCCGCACCTTCCCCTTCCCTTCCCTTCCCTTCCCTTCCCTTCCCTTCCCTTCCCTTCCCTTCCCTTCCCTTCCCGCACCTTCCCTTCCCTTCCCTTCCCTTCCCTTCCCTTCCCTTCCCTTCCCTTCCCTTCCCTTCCCTTCCCTTCCCGCACCTTCCCTTCCCTTCCCTTCCCTTCCCGCACCTTCCCTTCCCGCACCTTCCCTTCCCTTCCCTTCCCTTCCTTCCCCTTCCCTTCCCTTCCCTTCCCTTCCCTTCCCTTCCTTCCCTTCCCTTCCCCTTCCCTTCCCTTCCCTTCCCTTCCCTTCCCTTCCCTTCCCTTCCCTTCCCTTCCCTTCCCTTCCCTTCCCTTCCCTTCCCTTCCCTTCCCTTCCCTTCCCTTCCCTTCCCTTCCCTTCCCTTCCCTCCCTTCCCTTCCCTTCCCTTCCCTTCCCTTCCCTTCCCTTCCCTTCCCTTCCCTTCCCTTCCCGCACCTTCCCTTCCCTTCCCTTCCCTTCCCTTCCCTTCCCTTCCCTTCCCTTCCCTTCCCTTCCCTTCCCTTCCCTTCCCTTCCCTTCCCTTCCCTTCCCTTCCCTTCCCTTCCCTTCCCTTCCCTTCCCTTCCCTTCCCTTCCCTTCCCTTCCCTTCCCTTCCCTTCCCTTCCCTTCCCTTCCCTTCCCTTCCCTTCCCTTCCCTTCCCTTCCCTTCCCTTCCTGCACCTTCCCTTCCCTTCCCTTCCCTTCCCTTCCCTTCCCTTCCCTTCCCTTCCCTTCCCTTCCCTTCCCTTCCCTTCCCTTCCCTTCCCTTCCCTTCCCTTCCCTTCCCTTCCCTTCCCTTCCCTTCCCTTCCCTTCCCTTCCCTTCCCTTCCCTTCCCTTCCCTTCCCTTCCCTTCCCTTCCCCTTCCCTTCCCTTCCCTTCCCTTCCTTCCCTTCCCTTCCCTTCCCTTCCCTTCCCTTCCCTTCCCTTCCCTTCCCTTCCCGCACCTTCCCTTCCCTTCCCTTCCCTTCCCGCACCTTCCCTTCCCTTCCCTTCCCTTCCCTTCCCTTCCCTTCCCTTCCCTTCCCTTCCCTTCCCTTCCCTTCCCTTCCCTTCCCTTCCCTTCCCTTCCCTTCCCTTCCCTTCCCTTCCCTTCCCGCACCTTCCCTTCCCTTCCCTTCCCTTCCCGCACCTTCCCTTCCCTTCCCTTCCCTTCCCTTCCCTTCCCTTCCCTTCCCTTCCCTTCCCTTCCCTTCCCTTCCCTTCCCTTCCCTTCCCGCACCTTCCCTTCCCTTCCCGCACCTTCCCTTCCCTTCCCCGCACCTTCCCTTCCCTTCCCTTCCTTCCCTTCCCTTCCCTTCCCTTCCCTTCCCTTCCCTTCCCTTCCCTTCCCTTCCCTTCCCTTCCCTTCCCTTCCCTTCCCTTCCCTTCCCTTCCCTTCCCTTCCCTTCCCTTCCCTTCCCTTCCCTTCCCTTCCCTTCCCTTCCCTTCCCTTCCCTTCCCTTCCCTTCCCTTCCCTTCCCTTCCCTTCCCTTCCCTTCCCGCACCTTCCCTTCCCTTCCCTTCCCTTCCCTTCCCTTCCCGCACCTTCCCTTCCCTTCCCTTCCCTTCCCTTCCCTTCCCTTCCCTTCCCTTCCCTTCCCTTCCCTTCCCTTCCCTTCCCTTCCCCGCACCTTCCCTTCCCTTCCCGCACCTTCCCTTCCCTTCCCGCACCTTCCCTTCCCTTCCCCGCACCTTCCCTTCCCTTCCCGCACCTTCCCTTCCCTTCCCTTCCCTTCCCTTCCCTTCCCTTCCCCTTCCCTTCCCTTCCCTTCCCTTCCCTTCCCTTCCCTTCCCTTCCCTTCCCTTCCCTTCCCTTCCCCTTCCCTTCCCTTCCCTTCCCTTCCCTTCCCTTCCCTTCCCTTCCCTTCCCTTCCTTCCCTTCCCTTCCCTTCCCTTCCCTTCCCTTCCCTTCCCTTCCCTTCCCTTCCCTTCCCTTCCCTTCCCGCACCTTCCCTTCCCTTCCCTTCCCTTCCCTTCCCTTCCCTTCCCTTCCCTTCCCTTCCCTTCCCTTCCCTTCCCTTCCCTTCCCTTCCCTTCCCTTCCCTTCCCTTCCCTTCCCTTCCCGCACCTTCCCTTCCCTTCCCTTCCCTTCCCGCACCTTCCCTTCCCTTCCCTTCCCTTCCCTTCCCTTCCCGCACCTTCCCTTCCCTTCCCTTCCCTTCCCTTCCCTTCCCTTCCCTTCCCTTCCCTTCCCGCACCTTCCCTTCCCTTCCCTTCCCTTCCCTTCCTTCCCTTCCCTTCCCTTCCCTTCCCTTCCCTTCCCTTCCCTTCCCTTCCCTTCCCTTCCCTTCCCTTCCCTTCCCTTCCCTTCCCTTCCCTTCCCTTCCCTTCCCTTCCCTTCCCTTCCCTTCCCTTCCCTTCCCTTCCCTTCCCTTCCCTTCCCTTCCCTTCCCTTCCCTTCCCTTCCCTTCCCCTTCCCTTCCCTTCCCTTCCCTTCCCGCACCTTCCCTTCCCTTCCTTCCCTTCCCTTCCCTTCCCTTCCCTTCCCTTCCTCTTCCCTTCCTTCCCTTCCCTTCCCTTCCCTTCCCTTCCCTTCCCTTCCCTTCCCTTCCCTTCCCTTCCCTTCCCTTCCCTTCCCTTCCCTTCCCTTCCCTTCCCTTCCCTTCCCTTCCCTTCCCGCACCTTCCCTTCCCTTCCCTTCCATTCCCTTCCCTTCCCTTCCCTTCCCTTCCCTTCCCTTCCCTTCCCTTCCCTTCCCTTCCCTTCCCTTCCCTTCCCTTCCCTTCCCTTCCCTTCCCTTCCCTTCCCTTCCCTTCCCTTCCCGCACCTTCCCTTCCCTTCCCTTCCCGCACCTTCCCTTCCCTTCCCTTCCCTTCCCGCACCTTCCCTTCCCTTCCCTTCCCTTCCCTTCCCTTCCCTTCCCTTCCCTTCCCTTCCCTTCCCTTCCCTTCCCTTCCCTTCCCTTCCCTTCCCTTCCCTTCCCTTCCCTTCCCTTCCCTTCCCTTCCCTTCCCTTCCCTTCCCTTCCCTTCCCTTCCCTTCCCTTCCCTTCCCTTCCCTTCCCTTCCCTTCCCTTCCCTTCCCTTCCCTTCCCTTCCCTTCCCTTCCCGCACCTTCCCTTCCCTTCCCTTCCCTTCCCTTCCCTTCCCTTCCCTTCCCTTCCCTTCCCTTCCCTTCCCTTCCCTTCCCTTCCCTTCCCTTCCCTTCCCTTCCCTTCCCTTCCCTTCCCTTCCCTTCCCTTCCCGCACCTTCCCTTCCCTTCCTCCTTCCCTTCCCTTCCCTTCCCTTCCCTTCCCTTCCCTTCCCTTCCCTTCCCTTCCCTTCCCTTCCCTTCCCTTCCCTTCCCTTCCCTTCCCTTCCCTTCCCTTCCCTTCCCTTCCCTTCCCTTCCCTTCCCTTCCCTTCCCTTCCCTTCCCTTCCCTTCCCTTCCCTTCCCTTCCCTTCCCTTCCCTTCCCTTCCCTTCCCTTCCCTTCCCTTCCCTTCCCTTCCCTTCCCTTCCCTTCCCTTCCCTTCCCTTCCCGCACCTTCCCTTCCCGCACCTTCCCTTCCCGCACCTTCCCTTCCCTTCCCTTCCCTTCCCTTCCCTTCCCTTCCCTTCCCTTCCCTTCCCTTCCCTTCCCTTCCCTTCCCTTCCCTTCCCTTCCCTTCCCTTCCCTTCCCTTCCCTTCCCTTCCCTTCCCTTCCCTTCCCTTCCCTTCCCTTCCCTTCCCTTCCCTTCCCTTCCCTTCCCTTCCCTTCCCTTCCCTTCCCTTCCCTTCCCTTCCCTTCCCTTCCCTTCCCTTCCCTTCCCGCACCTTCCCTTCCCTTCCCTTCCCTTCCCGCACCTTCCCTTCCCTTCCCTTCCCTTCCCGCACCTTCCCGCACCTTCCCTTCCCTTCCCTTCCCTTCCCTTCCCTTCCCTTCCCTTCCCTTCCCTTCCCTTCCCTTCCCTTCCCTTCCCTTCCCTTCCCTTCCCTTCCCTTCCCTTCCCTTCCCTTCCCTTCCCTTCCCTTCCCTTCCCTTCCCTTCCCTTCCCTTCCCTTCCCTTCCCTTCCCTTCCCTTCCCTTCCCTTCCCTTCCCTTCCCTTCCCTTCCCTTCCCTTCCCTTCCTTCCCTTCCCTTCCCTTCCCTTCCCTTCCCTTCCCTTCCCGCACCTTCCCTTCCCTTCCCTTCCCGCACCTTCCCGCACCTTCCCGCACCTTCCCGCACCTTCCCTTCCCGCACCTTCCCGCACCTTCCCGCACCTTCCCGCACCTTCCCGCACCTTCCCTTCCCGCACCTTCCCGCACCTTCCCTTCCCTTCCCTTCCCTTCCCTTCCCTTCCCTTCCCTTCCTGCACCTTCCCTTCCCTTCCCTTCCCTTCCCTTCCCTTCCCTTCCCTTCCCTTCCCTTCCCTTCCCTTCCCTTCCCTTCCCTTCCCTTCCCTTCCCTTCCCTTCCCTTCCCTTCCCTTCCCTTCCCTTCCCTTCCCTTCCCTTCCCTTCCCTTCCCTTCCCTTCCCTTCCCTTCCCTTCCCTTCCCTTCCCTTCCCTTCCCTTCCCTTCCCTTCCCTTCCCTTCCCTTCCCTTCCCTTCCCTTCCCTTCCCTTCCCTTCCCTTCCCTTCCCTTCCCTTCCCTTCCCTTCCCTTCCCTTCCCTTCCCTTCCCTTCCCTTCCCTTCCCTTCCCTTCCCTTCCCTTCCCTCCCTTCCCTTCCCTTCCCTTCCCTTCCCTTCCCTTCCCGCACCTTCCCTTCCCTTCCCTTCCCTTCCCGCACCTTCCCTTCCCGCACCTTCCCTTCCCTTCCCTTCCCTTCCCGCACCTTCCCTTCCCTTCCCTTCCCTTCCCTTCCCTTCCCTTCCCTTCCCTTCCCTTCCCTTCCCTTCCCTTCCCTTCCCTTCCCGCACCTTCCCTTCCCTTCCCTTCCCTTCCCTTCCCTTCCCTTCCCTTCCCTTCCCTTCCCTTCCCTTCCCGCACCTTCCCTTCCCTTCCCTTCCCTTCCCTTCCCTTCCCTTCCCTTCCCTTCCCTTCCCTTCCCTTCCCTTCCCTTCCCTTCCCTTCCCTTCCCTTCCCTTCCCTTCCCTTCCCTTCCCTTCCCTTCCCTTCCCTTCCCTTCCCTTCCCTTCCCTTCCCTTCCCTTCCCTTCCCTTCCCTTCCCTTCCCTTCCCTTCCCTTCCCTTCCCTTCCCTTCCCTTCCCTTCCCTTCCCTTCCCTTCCCTTCCCGCACCTTCCCTTCCCTTCCCGCACCTTCCCGCACCTTCCCGCACCTTCCCTTCCCTTCCCGCACCTTCCCGCACCTTCCCTTCCCTTCCCTTCCCGCACCTTCCCTTCCCGCACCTTCCCTTCCCTTCCCTTCCCTTCCCTTCCCTTCCCTTCCCTTCCCTTCCCTTCCCTTCCCTTCCCTTCCCTTCCCTTCCCTTCCCTTCCCTTCCCTTCCCTTCCCTTCCCTTCCCTTCCCTTCCCTTCCCTTCCCTTCCCTTCCCTTCCCTTCCCTTCCCTTCCCGCACCTTCCCTTCCCTTCCCTTCCCTTCCCTTCCCTTCCCTTCCCTTCCCTTCCCTTCCCTTCCCTTCCCTTCCCTTCCCTTCCCTTCCCTTCCCTTCCCTTCCCTTCCCTTCCCTTCCCTTCCCTTCCCTTCCCTTCCCTTCCCTTCCCTTCCCTTCCCTTCCCTTCCCTTCCCTTCCCTTCCCGCACCTTCCCTTCCCTTCCCTTCCCTTCCCTTCCCTTCCCTTCCCTTCCCTTCCCTTCCCTTCCCTTCCCTTCCCTTCCCTTCCCTTCCCTTCCCTTCCCTTCCCTTCCCTTCCCTTCCCTTCCCTTCCCTTCCCTTCCCTTCCCTTCCCTTCCCTTCCCTTCCCTTCCCTTCCCTTCCCTTCCCTTCCCTTCCCTTCCCTTCCCTTCCCTTCCCTTCCCTTCCCTTCCCTTCCCTTCCCTTCCCTTCCCTTCCCTTCCCTTCCCTTCCCTTCCCTTCCCTTCCCTTCCCTTCCCTTCCCTTCCCTTCCCTTCCCTTCCCTTCCCTTCCCTTCCCTTCCCTTCCCTTCCCTTCCCTTCCCTTCCCTTCCCTTCCCGCACCTTCCCTTCCCGCACCTTCCCTTCCCTTCCCTTCCCTTCCCGCACCTTCCCTTCCCTTCCCGCACCTTCCCTTCCCTTCCCTTCCCTTCCCTTCCCTTCCCTTCCCTTCCCTTCCCTTCCCTTCCCTTCCCTTCCCTTCCCTTCCCTTCCCTTCCCTTCCCTTCCCTTCCCTTCCCTTCCCTTCCCTTCCCTTCCCTTCCCTTCCCTTCCCTTCCCTTCCCTTCCCGCACCTTCCCTTCCCGCACCTTCCCGCACCTTCCCTTCCCTTCCCTTCCCTTCCCTTCCCTTCCCTTCCCTTCCCTTCCCTTCCCTTCCCTTCCCTTCCCTTCCCTTCCCTTCCCTTCCCTTCCCGCACCTTCCCGCACCTTCCCGCACCTTCCCGCACCTTCCCTTCCCTTCCCTTCCCTTCCCTTCCCTTCCCTTCCCTTCCCTTCCCTTCCCTTCCCTTCCCTTCCCTTCCCTTCCCTTCCCTTCCCTTCCCTTCCCGCACCTTCCCTTCCCTTCCCTTCCCTTCCCTTCCCTTCCCTTCCCTTCCCTTCCCTTCCCTTCCCTTCCCGCACCTTCCCTTCCCTTCCCTTCCCTTCCCGCACCTTCCCTTCCCTTCCCGCACCTTCCCTTCCCTTCCCTTCCCGCACCTTCCCTTCCCTTCCCTTCCCTTCCCTTCCCTTCCCTTCCCTTCCCTTCCCTTCCCTTCCCTTCCCTTCCCTTCCCTTCCCTTCCCTTCCCTTCCCTTCCCTTCCCTTCCCTTCCCTTCCCTTCCCTTCCCTTCCCTTCCCTTCCCTTCCCTTCCCTTCCCTTCCCGCACCTTCCCTTCCCTTCCCTTCCCTTCCCTTCCCTTCCCTTCCCTTCCCTTCCCTTCCCTTCCCTTCCCTTCCCTTCCCTTCCCTTCCCTTCCCTTCCCTTCCCTTCCCTTCCCTTCCCTTCCCTTCCCTTCCCTTCCCTTCCCTTCCCTTCCCTTCCCTTCCCTTCCCTTCCCTTCCCTTCCCTTCCCTTCCCTTCCCGCACCTTCCCTTCCCTTCCCGCACCTTCCCTTCCCTTCCCGCACCTTCCCTTCCCTTCCCTTCCCGCACCTTCCCTTCCCTTCCTGCACCTTCCCTTCCCTTCCCTTCCCTTCCCTTCCCTTCCCTTCCCTTCCCTTCCCTTCCCTTCCCTTCCCTTCCCTTCCCTTCCCTTCCCTTCCCTTCCCTTCCCTTCCCTTCCCTTCCCTTCCCTTCCCTTCCCTTCCCTTCCCTTCCCTTCCCTTCCCTTCCCTTCCCTTCCCTTCCCTTCCCTTCCCTTCCCTTCCCTTCCCTTCCCTTCCCTTCCCTTCCCGCACCTTCCCTTCCCGCACCTTCCCTTCCCGCACCTTCCCTTCCCTTCCCGCACCTTCCCTTCCCTTCCCTTCCCTTCCCTTCCCTTCCCTTCCCGCACCTTCCCGCACCTTCCCTTCCCTTCCCGCACCTTCCCTTCCCTTCCCGCACCTTCCCTTCCCGCACCTTCCCGCACCTTCCCGCACCTTCCCTTCCCTTCCCGCACCTTCCCTTCCCTTCCCGCACCTTCCCTTCCCGCACCTTCCCTTCCCGCACCTTCCCTTCCCGCACCTTCCCTTCCCGCACCTTCCCTTCCCGCACCTTCCCTTCCCTTCCCTTCCCGCACCTTCCCTTCCCTTCCCTTCCCGCACCTTCCCTTCCCTTCCCTTCCCTTCCCTTCCCTTCCCTTCCCTTCCCTTCCCTTCCCTTCCCTTCCCTTCCCTTCCCTTCCCTTCCCTTCCCTTCCCTTCCCTTCCCTTCCCTTCCCTTCCCTTCCCTTCCCTTCCCTTCCCTTCCCTTCCCTTCCCTTCCCTTCCCTTCCCTTCCCTTCCCTTCCCTTCCCTTCCCTTCCCTTCCCTTCCCTTCCCTTCCCTTCCCTTCCCGCACCTTCCCTTCCCTTCCCTTCCCTTCCCTTCCCTTCCCTTCCCTTCCCTTCCCTTCCCTTCCCTTCCCTTCCCTTCCCTTCCCTTCCCTTCCCTTCCCTTCCCTTCCCTTCCCTTCCCTTCCCTTCCCTTCCCTTCCCGCACCTTCCCTTCCCTTCCCTTCCCTTCCCTTCCCTTCCCGCACCTTCCCTTCCCTTCCCTTCCCTTCCCTTCCCTTCCCTTCCCTTCCCGCACCTTCCCTTCCCTTCCCTTCCCTTCCCTTCCCTTCCCTTCCCTTCCCTTCCCTTCCCTTCCCTTCCCTTCCCTTCCCTTCCCTTCCCTTCCCTTCCCTTCCCTTCCCTTCCCGCACCTTCCCTTCCCTTCCCTTCCCTTCCCTTCCCTTCCCTTCCCTTCCCTTCCCTTCCCTTCCCTTCCCTTCCCTTCCCTTCCCTTCCCTTCCCTTCCCTTCCCTTCCCTTCCCTTCCCTTCCCTTCCCTTCCCTTCCCTTCCCTTCCCTTCCCTTCCCTTCCCTTCCCTTCCCTTCCCTTCCCTTCCCTTCCCGCACCTTCCCTTCCCTTCCCTTCCCTTCCCTTCCCTTCCCTTCCCTTCCCTTCCCTTCCCTTCCCTTCCCTTCCCTTCCCTTCCCTTCCCGCACCTTCCCTTCCCTTCCCTTCCCTTCCCTTCCCTTCCCTTCCCTTCCCTTCCCTTCCCTTCCCTTCCCTTCCCTTCCCTTCCCTTCCCTTCCCTTCCCTTCCCTTCCCTTCCCTTCCCTTCCCGCACCTTCCCGCACCTTCCCGCACCTTCCCGCACCTTCCCGCACCTTCCTGCACCTGCCCTTCCCTTCCCTTCCCTTCCCGCACCTTCCCTTCCCTTCCCTTCCCTTCCCTTCCCTTCCCGCACCTTCCCTTCCCTTCCCTTCCCTTCCCTTCCCTTCCCTTCCCTTCCCTTCCCTTCCCTTCCCTTCCCTTCCCTTCCCTTCCCTTCCCTTCCCTTCCCTTCCCTTCCCTTCCCTTCCCTTCCCTTCCCTTCCCTTCCCTTCCCTTCCCTTCCCTTCCCTTCCCTTCCCTTCCCTTCCCTTCCCTTCCCTTCCCTTCCCTTCCCTTCCCTTCCCTTCCCTTCCCTTCCCTTCCCTTCCCTTCCCTTCCCTTCCCTTCCCTTCCCTTCCCTTCCCTTCCCTTCCCTTCCCTTCCCTTCCCTTCCCTTCCCTTCCCTTCCCTTCCCTTCCCTTCCCTTCCCTTCCCTTCCCTTCCCTTCCCTTCCCTTCCCTTCCCTTCCCGCACCTTCCCTTCCCGCACCTTCCCTTCCCGCACCTTCCCTTCCCTTCCCGCACCTTCCCGCACCTTCCCGCACCTTCCCTTCCCGCACCTTCCCTTCCCGCACCTTCCCTTCCCGCACCTTCCCTTCCCTTCCCGCACCTTCCCTTCCCTTCCCGCACCTTCCCTTCCCTTCCCTTCCCGCACCTTCCCTTCCCGCACCTTCCCTTCCCGCACCTTCCCTTCCCTTCCCGCACCTTCCCTTCCCTTCCCGCACCTTCCCGCACCTTCCCGCACCTTCCCTTCCCTTCCCTTCCCGCACCTTCCCTTCCCTTCCCGCACCTTCCCTTCCCGCACCTTCCCGCACCTTCCCTTCCCGCACCTTCCCTTCCCGCACCTTCCCTTCCCGCACCTTCCCTTCCCTTCCCTTCCCGCACCTTCCCTTCCCTTCCCTTCCCGCACCTTCCCGCACCTTCCCGCACCTTCCCGCACCTTCCCGCACCTTCCCGCACCTTCCCTTCCCTTCCCTTCCCTTCCCGCACCTTCCCTTCCCTTCCCGCACCTTCCCTTCCCTTCCCTTCCCTTCCCGCACCTTCCCGCACCTTCCCTTCCCTTCCCGCACCTTCCCTTCCCGCACCTTCCCTTCCCTTCCCGCACCTTCCCGCACCTTCCCTTCCCTTCCCGCACCTTCCCTTCCCTTCCCTTCCCTTCCCTTCCCGCACCTTCCCTTCCCGCACCTTCCCTTCCCGCACCTTCCCTTCCCTTCCCTTCCCTTCCCCTTCCTCTTCCCCTTCCCCCTCCGCCTTTGCCTTTTGCCTTTTGCCTTCCGCCTTCGCTTTCCACTCCGTCTTTCACCTACCTTGAACAACGTATCAGTTAAGCTATTGAGGGGTTGTGATTACTGAAGGAATATTTGTTCTTTTCCTAACTAAATATTTACCAGAAAGCATTTTTTAAAAGCTAGATTGTTGTTTCATCAATATTACATACAGCCCTTCATGTGCTCAGAGATTAGTTATGTGTAGAATAACTGGCCTAGCTATTTGATGCAGTCTGATGCATGTAAATCCTGAGTCATGGCTACCTTTAAACACCAGGAATATTTTGGAACCCTTGCCATTAAATGCCTCAATCATTTTATGATATCTATGGTTTCCAAGTTTCTCATTAGAAAGATGGAAAATGTATTTCATCAAAATTCAAGAGAGATCACACTAATATAGCTTTCAACCTAACTAATTTTTTCTCTGATAACTGACTGTTTTGGTTTTGTGCTGTTTGTTTTGTTTTTTAAACTCTAAATATGGCATGGAAGAATATTTTTTCCCCTACAAACTGGGTCCAGAAGGACACATTAAGTAACTCACCACAAAATACTGCACCTCTGTCAGAGTCAGGAAACAAATTATACAGACACTTGCACATTTTAGGTTTATCTGAAATTATACCCTGGCTGTTCTGTAAATCCTAACTTCTCTTAGGAAACTCTACTGGGGCTTTTTGTAAGAGGGTTTAGAGGATCAATATCCATTTGGTAAGCTCATGATGCTATTTCTGTTAAAAAGTGGAACAGAACAAAACTGTCAGGAGGCTAATCCCCTGATTTCAAGGGGACTTTATTCACATGAATAAGAGCTTCGAGTTCAGGCTAAGGTCTATTAGATGAATATTATGTATCTTCTACTGTCTATGTATATTCATTTATTTTTCTGTAAACTTCTACAGCTGCTTTGACAGAAACAGGAATGCTGGGCTAAATAGGTGTTTGGTCAAACCCAATAAAGGTAATAATAACAATTTTTTTTGCAGGTGCATCCAGATAAGTGATTTGCTGTAAGTTAAAGTCATCCCCATGTGTACTGGTTTTGGATGGGGTAGAGTTAATTGTCTTCATAGTACTAGTGTGAGGCTGTGTTTTGGATTTGTCCTGAACACAGAATTAATAATATAGAGATACCTGTTATTGTTAAGCAGGGCTTACACAGAGCCAAGGCCTTTTCTGCTGTTCGTACTGCCACACTGGCTAGGAAGCTGGGGTGCATAGGAAGTTGTGGGGAGACACAGCTGGGACAAGTGGCACAAACTGCCCAGAGGGATATTCCAGACCATGTGACATCATGGTCAGTATATAATGTGTGGGGAAAAAAGAGGCAGGGGACATTTGGAGTGATGGCCTTTGTCTTCCCAACTATCCATTTTACCTGATGGGGCACTCCTCTCCTGGAGATGTCTGAACACTGCTATGGGTAGCAGTGAATTAATTCCTTGTTTTGCTTTGTTTGTGTTTGTGGCTTTTGCTTTCCCTATTAAACAATTTTTATCTCAACCTGTGAGTTTTCTAGCTGCTACCTTTCCCATTCTCTCCCTGACCCTGCTGGTATGGGAGTGGGTGAATGGCTGCATGGGGCTTGGTTGCCAGCTGGGCTAGATGCCAAATTTTGACACGATAGCAAAACGTGAAGTCATGTCTTCTCACCATGTGAAATCCCATTGAAATATTCCGATTAATTCAATTTATTGGAAGACAAACACTGTGTTCAGAAAAACTATGTCATAGAATACACTGAATCAGAAATAATGCTAACCAAAAAATTAAGTATATTTTCAAGCAGAAAATACGAATATAAAGTATTAACAAAACCAAGGTTGTGTTGCTATGCTGAGAGGAAATGAAAAAAATATTATGTGTAGAATTTATGTGAAATGAAATTGCGATAATTGTGTGTTAAAAAAATAAATCATGTTAACACCACTTGACTGAGACTTAGATGGTTTCTCTTAGAGAAAGAACTCTCATAAACCACAGCACAATTATTTAATTTCCCTTACTAATTATGGAAAGTACTCATTTCTTGCCTCAAGCACTAGATGATGTAATCTCTGAAGGGCAATGCAAGATTTATCATAATCTGTGACTCTATTTAATGAGAATAAAAATAAATACTTCAGTCTAGGTTGAATTTGGCTGGTACATTCTCTTACACTAAATATTACAACTGAAAGCATTTTCTTATGTAAGGTAGTTGCAAAGATTGTGGTATTAATTAAATGCAGTAAAGCCCAAATACAGCTAAAGAACAAGTTTTTCACTAACTCCAACGATTTTCTACTGCCCACCATGACCTAGTTTAATCACAACATGGAGATGTTATCTGCCATGATCCATTTAAAGAAAGCATTTAAACACAATTCCTTATCATCTCAGATCATCCTGCAAATGCATGTAGTTCCTCTGATTTCATGTGTATTCAGTGGATATCCTGAACTAATGGGTAGGAAGCACCTAAAAGGAGATGGACAATGTCAAGGAAGACCTAAAGAATTGACCTGGCACACGTAAGGTATATTGGATTCTGCAGCGGGGTTCAGAAGGTTATTTTCCTTCTTGAAAAAAAGAAGAATCAGTACAAAAATTTCTCTCTGAAAGTAGAAAAAGTAGCTCTTGGAAGATGTTCTTCTTTGTTCACATCTTACTTTGAACTATGCATGAGAGGTGGGATTCACCTGCTAGCACATATTTCTGCATCAAGCTGTTTGCACACTCTCTTCACAATCACCAGAGAAAATAATTTCTGTGGCACAACTGACTTAATCTCAAATCACATATCTAGACTGCATTGATTGGGTAATGTCCTACAAGTGCATGATCACTTAATTTTTTTCCACTGCTGTTAAGGAACCTGGACACAGCTGTCTAGAGCTGTAGACAGGAGAAGTTATGTGAGACAAATCCCACACAAACTATCCCAGCCTATCCCAAAAGATTTACTTTTAGCAAATTACTCTCTTCCAAAATAGAATGTGAAACAGGTAAAAATTATAAGAAATGGCTTTGAATATAAAGGGTAAAAATCTCTTATTTGTTGTGTAAAAGTGACCCCGTCCAAAACAATGCTGGACTGACACCCTGCGAGTTTTTTTCATACATTTTATCAGACAGTTTGCAAGCTCTTTTAATAGCACTTACCTCAAACTGTTTTTCTACACAGTTTAATCAACTGTTCATTCTGCTCTCATAAATTTTCTTCCTAGGTTTAATCCTAGGAAATTGAGAGGGTTGTCTTGAGGTTATATTACAACAGTACACTTAAAAACTATTATCATAAACAAAGCCACATTTTTTCTGAAATGTTTTATCCTCTGTTCAGATATAAACATAGCTGTAGTGACTTAAAAAAATAAACAGAACTGACTTATAATCCATCAACAACATAGACCTTCCAAGGAAACTTATAATTATTATCAACCTTTTCTGTGAAGAAACCATGGACAATATTTGAACCTATGCATGGAAGAATCTCATCTGATCATTCACTTGTCAGATACTAGTCTGTATTATGGCCTAGTTTCTAGAAAGAGTTGGAAAAATCTGTCAAACTAAAAATCGCATGAATGGTAGGACCATTGATAAAGGAACTGGTTTGGGAGTTTGTACCTCATGTATGGAGGTATCTCAGTATTTGAGGAAAAGAGTGGTGGAGAAATTTCAAAAAGTTAATCTTGAAATTTGTGAGTCCAAGCAAATTAGAATAAATGAACAAAATCTGCACAAGAAGAAGCAGTGTATGATAA